>NW_022983136.1:2235477-2535477 GCF_011762595.2 Tursiops truncatus
ACCCTGTGTGCTCAACGGTCAGCCTGAGCTTAAGGAGTCACCTGCCTCGCGTCGTGCCAGTGTGCGCCAGACGTCCTGGACGGAGGCTGCTGGCTCAGGCACGGGCCCTAGGCGGCACCAGGCCATTAGGCCCCTGCAGGCCAGGGCCCTTCCCTGTCTCCTTGCCCTGCCTGCGGAGCAAGTCTCCAGTTCAGCAGGCTCTCTTTCTTTGCCTCCTCCTCCTTCCAGTCCCTGCCCTGTGAGGAAGGCCCTGGGCCTCTCCGGAATCCCACATCGTCCTGCCCTCCCCACGTCCTCCACTTCCCCAGGCCCGCCATCTCGCCCACAGACAGGGAGGTCCGCAGGCACGGGCTAAGAAGCCCCACACCACTTGATTCACTCGTGAATACTCCACAAACCCCCGTACCTATACACACACACCAAGACAGGAGCACTTGTGAGCGTGTTTATGTCTCTCTGGGCGTCATTCCCGGCACGTGGGGCCCCGCTCTCTGGAACCTTCATTGGCCATCCTTTCCTCGTTTCTCCCGTGGGCACCCGAACCGCGTAGGTAGACACCTCCACCCGTCTCCCACATCTGTAGACGCCTCCTGACTCTGGTGCTCTTTGGCCAACCTCTGAGGCTCCCCCGGTGCCTTCATCTCTGGGTCTGGAGTGCGCCCGACACACAGACACGTACACACACACAGGAGCACAGGGACGGGAACACAAACGGGGCACAAGGCGTCTCAGCAGGGGACACTGGCTGTGTCCAGCAATATGAGACATGGCGTTGGTGGGCGGTAGGCCCAGCCCTTTTGTGGTCCCTTGCCACTTCCTGCCCCAGGTCCTCAATATTGTCCCCAGCTAGCCTTGTGCCGTTTCCGGGACTGTCTGTGTGGTGGTGCTGGGAGGCTCAGGGATGGACGTGAAAATTCAAAGAAGACTCGGAAAGTCAGCAAAGAGGCGGGAGGAGACTCGGAATGAAGCTCCTCGGCATCTGTAGGCCTTTGCCAGGAGGGAGGGGCCCAGGTGATCCCCAGCTGAGGGCAGGCTGAAGCCAGGGACTGATGATTCACACACAGGTGCCTGCTTAAGGAGGTGCTTGCCTCTTTCATAGACACCTGGGGCACTCACCCTGAAAGTTTAGCTGGTTAGAGTCCTGCTACTCCGTGTGCCCTACAGTCCTCCCGGCTCCATTCTCACCCTCTCACCCGCCGCCAAGGCCGGGGTGACCTGAAACCCAGCTCCGCCCACAGTGTGCTCTCAGCCTGAGCTTTCCCATTTGGGAAAAGGGAGAGCCCCAGTGTACCCGGACCACACTCATTTCAGCGCCCAGCCCCTGGGCTCCTTAACCACCTGTCCTCGTCTCAGTTACCTGTCCCCGTGGGGCCTTCCTCCCTCGGGTAGTAGCGCAGAGGATTGGGCCACAGGTCCTCGCCGATGATCTGGTAGGGGAAAGGGGCCAGGTCGGGACAGGGCAGGCCAGGCCCACGTCCCTCCCCCCAAGCAGCCGGGGGACTCCAGCGTCACCACCGCTGAGGGGGACCAGAGGCACCCCACCTCAGCAATCTTGTTAGACCCTGGGCAGTTGTGGTCAGACAACCAGTTGAGGAAGTGAAGGCCGGTGGGGTCCTGCCTGTGGCTGGGAGCTCCCCGTTCATAATCCCAGAACCAATAGATGCTAGTGGAACGAGACGCCCTGTATCCTGGAGGAAGACAGGGGAGACAGGAAAGGATCACAGTCACGGTGGCCCAGCATCCACGCCCTTCCCCAGCCTCCCCTCACCCCGCAGCCCCGCGGGAGCCCCTCCTACCAGCGATGCTAAGGTGATACTCCTTAAGGATCACGTCATTCCAGAAGTAGGGGTTGGGTCGAAAGAAAAACTTCAACTTGCAGTGGTGCCTCGGATGGCCCAGTTCCTTCACCTGCCACGCCCAAGAGGAGAAGAAGGGCAGGAGCTCTTCTAGGGGTCCTGAGCTTGCCTGCTTGGCAGCCACGAACCATTTCCCCTTCCCTTCTCCTGCTGCTTACACCCAACCTTTAAGGACAACCCCGCCCCCTCCCTACTGGCCACCTGCCTCCACCCACGACGCCCCAGTCTCTCCAGACTGACCTCCAAATTGATCATGTAGCTAAGCAGGTCTTCATCTTGGTCACTGATCACGGCCGAAATCTGGGGGTGGTTCATTATCTGCTTTAGGTCAAGGAGGCTTCACATGCCACACCTCAGGGAAGGAAGAGCTACAAGCCGCAGAACCAGTCCCCAGACCCGCCAGAGGAAGAGACTGCAGCAGCAGATCTGCCAGATCCGTAAGCGCTAACGCCCATCCGGCCCTCAAAGACATCCTCGGCCCCTGCCCTGCCATCAGACGTGCTCTTGCCTGTGGCTGCCTTGGGGTCCAGTGCACCCACCCGGGGAGGGCCTGTTTCCTGAACGAACCTGATCTCTACCTGACCTGTGTGTGCTGGGTGCCGGCATGTCACTCCGTAAGCGGTCTAGATGTGCTGTCGCTGCCTCATGCCTTCTCTTACGCCGTGTGTGCATGGGCTTGTGGGTGTTTGTGTGAGTGCCTGTGTGTGTGTGTGTGTGTGTGTGTGTGAGTACGTGCGCGTGTGTGTGTGTTCAAAGATGAAGCCTTGGGCCTTTGCCCTGTTTCCTGTCTTCAGAAGGGCCTGCGTGGGTGTGTCTGGAGCTCTGCAGGACTCACAGGGTCCACGGGGAGGTCAGGGGCGTGCCTGCGCCTGTGTGTCTTCCACAGACTCGAGTGTGCTGGTGAAAGGCCTGGGGAGGTAAGGATTCTTGCCGGCCCAAGAGCGTGTCCGGGGTCCTGGTGTCCGGCCAAGGACAGCTGCCCCTTACAACTTCACCCTGTGTGCAGGCAGGACCTTGTGCTTTTGCACTGAGGCAGCTGGAACAACTACACGGGCTCTGACTGACCAGGACGGGTATTGGGACTTCCGCTTGTCTCCTGCCAGTTCCCCGGGATAATGCACACTTCCAGTAACTGCTCTGTGTGAGGGGTGCTCGGGGCTATTCCCAATTGTGACCTTGCCACGGGCTCTTCCCTCCACCCTGGGGAAGTACTGCTGTGCACGCTGCAGGCCAAGACCATTCACCCAAAGTTTTCGCTCAGACACCTACAGCTGTGGCCTCCCTCTGTTCCTGCTGCCTCTTTGGAGCCACTCATGCCCTCCTGTACCCACATTCCTCAGTGCTCTTGGCCTGCACCTGCGCCCACCGCTCCCCCTCCCCCACCCCACCCTCACCCCCGCCGCTCCTACTCCTGCTCCTCCTTCACCGCAGCCAACCCCAAGGGGCCTCTGTAAGGATACGGCTCTGGTCCAGAAGCCAGGGATGCCCTGAATGATGGCGCTTCTGCCATCCAAGTGAGACTCCCGCCGCTGACAGATCCTGCGCTTGAGCCGAGAGTAGGTCCTGCTGGCTTGGGTATTCAGAGTGCTTAGCTCTAACTGCAGGGCCTGCAGCGCCTGCAGCGCCTCCAGCGGGGACCCGGTGATCGTGGGTCGAGGCCCTGGCTCTTCCTGCCCCTGCTCCTGGGGCTCCTCCTCCGGCTCTTCCGCCACCACCTGCTTCCGCTCTTCCTGCTCTTCCTACTGCTGCTCCTCCGCCACCACCTCAACCTCATCCATCATGTCCTCCACAGGCAGCCAAAACACCTCCCCGATACGCGCCACCTCTCCCTCCAACACGGCCGGGCATTGCTGCACCACCTCCTCGCTAAAGATGGCGGCCTCCTCGCCCCCACCATCAACTAGTGCCAGCACCCTACCTACCTCCCGCACCACACCTGGGGACCCGCGGGCCCCTGCTTCCTGAGGACCCCCTCCCACACCTAGAATGACCCCGGGTCCCGCCTCACTGCCCATGCGGACCTGGCTCTGAGTTGGGGCAGCGGCGAAGGTGCGGCAGCTGGAAGCTCAGCACGAGGGCCGCACAGCACGGAGGCCTAGCGACTGGAATCACGCTTCACTGCGGACTGAACCGTTCCCTGGAGCCTCTGCGGTGAAGAGCGCTGAAACGCATGCGCAGGAGCATTGGCCGCCAGGCATGCGTGTCCAGGTGGCAGGAAGGAGTTCCAAGCCACGCCCAGGCCGCTCGGCCCCATCACGACCAATCAGGGCGAGGACAGTGGGCGTCACCCTCGGCTGCCTAGCCCCTCGCCCTGTGGAGACAGGTCGGTTTCAGGGATTGCCGGGTCCCCCAAACACCCGTTCCCCCCGCCCGGCTTAGCAGCCCAGGTTCCACAAGGAGCTGGCCTCCAGGGAGGCCTCCGGCCTTGCGTCTGGGGTGCCCGGGTGCCCTGTGATACCTATGTGGCCTGTGCCAGTTGGAGCCAGGAGTTCCCGCTCCAAACTCAGAAAATCAGAATCTGGTTTCCCTCGGGACCTTTAACCACTGGGAACTCTCAGGAAATGTACAAGGAAATGCATGGTGGCCGAAGTTGCTGGATACTTTTCTTCCAGGGGACAGAGAGCCCGAAGCTCTGTGGCATGAGAGAGGAGTGTCCGGCAAACCCAGCTCTTTGCTCGACTAAAATTCCTTTGCTCAAGAGCAGAAAAGCCACGCAGTGAAGAGCTCCGTCTGAGTGTCTGTCTGTCTCCCCTCTGTCTTTCTCTCTCTCTCTGTGTCTGTGTGTGTGTGTGTCTGTGTATGTGTGAGTGTGTGCGTGCGTGCGCGTTCTTGTTTCTGTACGTATCTGCTCCCTCCCTCTGTGGCTCACTCTCCTGGGATCCCCTCTGGATACTTAAAGTCTCCGAGAAATTCTACCTTGCCTGGCACCAAAAGACGTCTCCTCGTGTGTGATTGGCACCCACGGGTTCTCGGACTTTGTGTGACCACACGTTTGCATAGTGCCTTTCAAACGCTCGAGTGGCAGGCAGAAATTGCCTTTCTGCTAGCCAACATAAGGTGACAAGCGTCCCTCCGGGAACGGACATGGACACATGGCACGAGACGAACTTGACTCGGCCATCCTGTCTTTTGAGAGACCGAGAGAGGGACGACACGCTTTGATGGCACTGGGGAACGCCAGCAACCTTATTTGGACACGTGCGCACACACTGAGGTGCTGAGGACTGCACCCAGTCAAGGGCCACCACGCACGCATGCATGCCTTCACCACTGCCAACCCGAGGATGTGAATTTTGCCGACCCTAAGGATGCCCTGTGAAAGTGGTTCTGCTCTCGTCCACCTTCCAAATGAGATCACATCCCAGCCCAGCCCTTCGCCCCAGTCTTGTGGGACAGGGGAGCAGGGGTAGAATCCAGCTAAGCCATCACGGCCATACTCCTGAGCCACAAGGGTTGTCAGAACATTAGAGTGATGTCTTAAACCAGCAAAATCAGTGTGAGGCAGTCGGTTATGCCTCGGTGTGCCAAAGCTTACGAAAAAAAGGCCAGGTGTTTCTCAAGGGCCTACATAGGGGTGGGGGAAAGGTTGCTCGTGCACTGGAGAAGGAGATAAAGGTGGCTGTAGCTGAGATGGGAGTGGGGCTGGAGGGGTGGGGGGTGGGTCTTTCCTCTTTGGGCCTGGGCATCGGGCCCTTTATGATTCTCATGTACTTTGCATCCTCCCTGTCCTTCCACAGGTGCTTTCTTCCTCCCTCTAGTCTCAGCCCCTGGTCGAGGGTGCTGGCGTGTGATGCCACTTACACTTTGCTCCACGGGTGGTATCTCTGGGCTGGATTCCCTGGCCTGGGGGCTTCAACTGGCCCACAGTTTACGTACGTTCTCTGAGCTCTTTAAGCTTTTCCACGTCCCCGCGTCCATCCCAACGTCCACGCATGCATGACAGTAGTCGTGCCTATTCCTGACCACGCACGTGCATCACGTGCCCCCCCACTACCCCCCCACCCCCCCACACCACACACGGGCAGGTACCTGAGCAGAACTCTACACGTACCTGTTTCCACGAGAAAGGATTTTGGTCAGCGCCCCCTTGTTTACTGTCCCAGTTGTTTTCTGTCCCCCGCCTCCCCTCTGTGGATCTAGCCCACGTGCACATTTAGCTCCACGGGTTGTTCTTGGAACGATTGCCCTGCCTACGGGATGGTGTGGTTGAAACTGGGCATAGTGGGAGCTGAGTCACGTGCACCTGTGTCCTGTTTCCTCCCGGTTGCCTTGGACAGGGTGACCGTGGGGAGCACGCAGGCTCGATTCCATTCCCCGTGCCCCTGTCTGTGGCACCATACAGGAAGACAAGGTGCTAGGGGCCCAGGTGACTTGGGACACGCTTTCCTCTTCCTGGAGCTCTCAGGTTGGTTCGCGTGTCCCTGGGCCGTCTGCTTAGAGAGGTGCTCCAGGGCTCCCTTTGCTCTGTAGGTGTTTGCCCTCAGCTGGTTTCTCTTTCCTCCTCAGGCATCTGTGGGAGGCCACTGGGAACCACGTTGTGGCTACGTGTGTGCTACAATGTCCTGAAGGTGGATGCAGCATTTGGGTGAAGAAATGAGGCTCTGAAGGTGAGGCTGAAAAGAGGAGGTGGGCTCCCTTCCCGTCTGCCCTGCTGTTTACTGCTAAACACGCACAGGGCCCCCACCCTGATGGCCACCCTGGGAATCTTGCCTGCCCCGGGGGCCAGCGTCAACCCGTCCCTGGTGCAGAAAGCAGCACCCTCTTCATTCGCCGGGGGGCCCTCTGCCCACTCGGGGCCTCACTGACTTCGTCAAGGACAAGGCTACCTTTCCGTTCCTCTCGGTAGCTCTGTGTTGGCCGAGCCTACCGCTCGGCTGTAGGTCCGCTGACCCCCTGGTAACGGGTTGGCCAGGTGACACCGAAGAGCCTGACCTAGAAACCAGGGGCCCTGCCAGTGTCACCTGGGGCAGACCTCCTTCAGGTTCTGTGTGATACACAGAGAGAATGTGCCCCCAGCGACACCGGGCAGAGACGTGCCAGCAGAGAAGGGCATAGGGACCGGAGGATGTGATCGCTTTAGACAGGCAGCGAGGCGGGATATCTGACAGAGGGGCCCCCGGCCGCAGTCAGAGAAAGAGACACGAGCTCACGCGCTGAAAGTGTAGAGTCCCCAACACGGTCTCTGCAAATGCATCCAGGGCCCATTCTGTGATTGTATTCACCATAGACTTTGGCCAGGGATGCGATGCTAGAGATTCAGCCTGGGTCCACAGTGTGAGTGCATTGGCTACAGCCTGTGTCAGTGGGTTTACTGCTGAATATTCAGCCTGGGCCCATGGTATGACTCTGGAAGCTACAGCTTGTATGCAAAGATTTACTGATGGGGATTCAGCCTGAATCCACAATGTGACGGTCCTAGCCTGAGGCTGTATTGGTGGATTTAGAGCTAGGGATTCCGTTTCCGTCAAAATACTTACTGGTAGTGATTCAGACTGTGTCCAGGTATTTACCACTGGAAATGGAGCCTGAGTCCACATATTTACTAATGGAGATTTAGTCTGTGTCTACTTTGTGACTGTGTCAGCTGCAGGTTGTGTCCAGGGATTTACTGCTGGAGTTCAGCCTGGGTCCACTGTGTGACTGCAAGGTACAGCCTGTGTCCAGGGAATTCCTGCTGAAGATTCAGACTGAGTCACAGTTCAAATGTACCTGCCTCAGGCAGTATCCCAAGTTTTGCTTCTGAAGAATCATACTTGGTTCCTGGTGTGACTATATCAGATACAGTCTCTATCCAGGGTTTACATTCCACGATCAATGGTGTGCATGTTTCAGAACCAGCCTCTGTCCAGGCATTTTCTTCTGCAGATTCAACCTGGATCCACGGTGTGACTGTATCAGCCTCAGGCCTTGACCAAGGATTTACTTCTGGAGTGAGAGCCTGAGTAAATAGTGTGACTTTGTCAGATATAGGCTGTGCAAAGGGATATCCTGAGTCCATGGTGTTACTACATCAGCCAGAGGATGTGTCCAGGTCTCTACTGCAGGAAATTAAGCCTGGGTAAGTTATATGATTGTATCAGATACATTCTCTGTCCACTGATTTTCTGTTGGAAGTTCAGTTTGGATCCACTGTATAACACTATCAGATGCAGGCACTGCCCAGGGACTTACTGCTAGAGAATCAGCCTGGGTCCATAGCATGTCTACATCAGTTGCAGCTTGTGTCCATGGATTTACTGCTAGAGATTCAGCCTGGGTCCATGGTATGACTGTGGAAGATACAGTCTCTGTCCAGGGATTTGCTAAAGATTCAACTTGAGTTCATGCTGTGACTGTATCAGTTTCAGCCTCCATCCAGGGATTACAGCTGAAGATTCAGCCTGAGTCCATGATGGAGCTGCATCAGCTACAGCGTGTGTCCAGGTGTTTACTTGTGAAGTTTCTGCCTGCTTGTGGAGTTTCTTCCAAGCTGTGACTGTATCAGTCTCATATTGTTTCCAGGGATTTATTTCTAGATTTACTTTATTGGTCCATGTTGAGATAACTGCCAGTTTCAGACTGCCTCCAGGAATTTACTGCTAAAGATTCTGTTGGGGTCCATGTTGTGACTGTATCCATTTCAGACAATGTCCAGAAATGTAGTATACCGCGTGACTATATCAACTACAGGCTGTGTCCATGAATTTACTGCTAGAGATTCAGCTTTTTCCACTGAGGAACTGTTCCAGCTGCAGTGTCTGTCCAGGGATTTACTGCTGAAGATTCAGCTTGAGTCCATACCGTGACTATGTCAGTTTCAGACTGTGTCCAGGGATTTACTGCTGGGGTCTCAGCCTGAATCCAAGGTGTAGCATCAGCTTCAGCTTTTGTCCAGGGAATTATTTCTGAAGGTTCGCCTTGGGTCCACTGTGTAAATGTATCAGGTAGAGGCTGTGTCCAAGAATTTGCTGTGAGAGAGTCAGTCTGCGTCCACGGTCTAACAGTATCATTGTCAGACTGCACCCAGGGATTTACTCCTAGAGATTCAGCCTGGGTCCACCATGTGAATGTGTCAGCTATAGTTTTTGTCCATGGATTTATTTCTGAAAGTTCACCCTGAGTCCACTGTGTGACTGTATCAGTTATAGGCTGAATCCAGGGTCTCATCGTGTCCGCTTCAGACTGAGTCCACAATCTATCATTATCACCTTCAAACTCATCCCAGGGCCTGACCGTAAAAGCCTCATGTTGTATCCAAGTTTCCACCTTATCGGGTTGGTTCCAGGGCTTGACTATTTTCCTTTGTGGACTGTATCCAGTGGTGGGATGTTTTGATTACTGGCTCTGTCCACAGTGTGACTGTCTCCATTTGAGTCTGGAACCAGTGTTTGACATTTTCAGCTTCAAACTGAGTCCAGGATCTGGCTAGATCACCTTCAGATTGGGCCCAGGAGTGGGCTGTTTCAAATTCTGTCTCGATCCAAGGTTTGCACGTATCCATTTGAGTATTCAACCAAGGTCTGACTCTATCAGATTCAGGCTCAGACCAAGAAATGATTGTCGGAGATTCAGGTTGGCTCCAGGTTCTGATTTTATCAGTTTGTGTTTGCAACCAGAGTCTGACAGCATCAGCTTCACGCCTAGTCCATGCTGTGACTGTATTAACTTTAGACTGTGTCATGAGTCTGAATGTAGATGATTCAGGCTTTGTCCATTGTTGGATACTACCAGCTTCAGACTGAATCCATGGTCTAACCACGTCAACTTCAGGCTGAGTCCAAGAGTGGATGTTTTAAAGTCTGCCTGGGTCCTCTCTCCCATTTGATCAGGTTTTGTCCAGAACCAAGACCTGGCTGTACCAGCTTCAGGATGGTTCCAGGGTCTGATTGTTTCAGTTTCAGTGTGGGTCCAATATTTGATTGCATCTGCTTCTGGCTGAATCCAATGTCTATCTTTACCTTCTTCAGTCTGAGTTCTGGGTCTGGCAATTTGGAATTTAGTCTGAATCCAGGGTCTGCTTCCTTTAGTCTGTAACCATGGTTTGGTTGTATCGGCTTTTAACTGAGTCAAAGGTCTTGCTGATTGCGTTCCTGACTGGGTCCAAGTTTGGACAATGTCGGCTTCAGGCTGAGGCCACGGTCTGATTGTACCAACTTTAGAGTGGATTAAAGGATCACTTACCTGAGTAACTGTATGAACCAAAAGCCATGTTGTATCTTTAGTCTGCATCTGGGGTTTGACTGTACAGTGTCATGTTTATTCAATGGACTCCTTCTACCCACTTGACTTAAGGATCTGATCGTCCTTGTCTTATACTGGGCCAAAGATGTAATTGTATTGACTGCAGATGGAGTTCAAGTAAAGTTCCTGTTAAGAGTTGATGCAGTCCAAAATTGAGTTGACTTAGATTCAGGGAGAAGCCTGTATGCTTCTGTCTTTTCTATAGGTCCTTGGGATCTAACTATATTTAAGACAGGCTGAAACCAGGGTTCCAAGGTATCGGTTACCATAGGATATTGGGATCTCTCTTCATATAGTATGGAATGAGCCCAGAATCCAATTTTATTAACAATTAAAGGGACCCATGGTTGCAAGTTATAAGTTACTGGTTTAACAACAGCATCAACTCTATCAGCTACATGATGTATTTGGCTTCTAACACTCTCCTCACTAGATTGAATTTGCATAACTATTCCTGTTTTATCAGGCACAAAATGGGTCCAAGGTCCAACAGCAGGTGTAATTTCTAGCCAGGGTCTAGCTAGAAGTTGACCATGGAAAGGAGCCTTAGTAGACTGAACTTGAGACTGAACAGTATTAATCTCAGAATGAACTTTTGATCCATCTATGTCACTTGAAAACAGAACATCTGATCCTTCAACATTACCTAACGGTGGAGTATGAAGCCCAGTTATACCACCTAAAGGTTTAACCCAGGATCTTAGTGAATCTGTCATAGTTTGATACTTACATTTCATTGCGTCTCTGTGAGGAAGGTTCCAGGGTGTAGGTATATCAGGTGTTGGAGTGTTCTGAGGTCCAGACAGAACAGAAGGATCAGAAATATCAGCCACTGGGGTACTCCAGGGCATAGCTGTATGAGAAGGATCCCATGATGTGGCAAGAGGAGAGGTCCAAGATTGTACCATTGGGAATGTGCTAGCAGAGGAGAGCTGACTGCTTTGAAGGCGTAACTGTGTGCTGCCAGGAAAAGAGTCTCCATTATTTGACCCAAAAAGTACTGGAGGAGGATTTCAGCGCTGTCTGTTCAGTGGGAAGGTACCTAATCTTCTCCTCCACGACTGTTCAGAGAATCCATGGGAGGTCAAAATGGTAGAGGCCCTGTTCAGGCTAAGCCTGTCTTGTATACCACGTCCTACCCCAGGAGAAAAACTGCAGGGTAGAGAAAAAATAGGATCCAGTGGCTTCTGGGGTGCCTTGATTAGCCATCTCATCCAAGATAGGCAGGGGGCTGTCTTGGTCACAAGAACTGGGTCATAACAGGCCACCGAGGACTCACTGACCAGGCCTACCAGTTCCCAGTGGTTGCCAAAGGGACAGAGAACAGGACTACCCTGCTGTATCTGAATAAGGCAACAAAGATAACCCATATATATATGAGATAGATAGGCATATATTAAATACATAAGAAACATATCCACATTACATATAGGTATATATTATAAGTGAATTATAAGATACATATTTATACATTATGTATATGCTTAACATTGTTTATAAGGGCATTAAAATATATAAGGTTTATCTTTTTTTCTACCACATATAAATTCCAAATGACATGACAAACATGTGCCTATTTCAAGGAGGTCCATTAAACCACTTAGGTACAAATGACCATAACGCTGATTAAAAGAGGAAAATAGTAGGGGGAATTTAGAGAACATTATGAAACGTAAACTACATATTCAGCAACTTTATTTGGATGTCACTTATTATCCCCTTAGCTGGGTATTTCTAGGCAGACTACCTCTACTGCTTTTAGTCTGGTTCAAGCTATCATTCCTGCTTCCTTCTCACCCATCCTTATCCCAGCATTTGTTCTCATCCAAGCAGGCAGAATGACACTCAGAGTAAAGGCCAAGGGCTTTATGTTGTTACCCCCTGATCTCAACGCTTAACATTTTTCCTTTGTTCATTTTGCTACAATGCAAGAATCGTAACCTCCTGTTCTTTCCATAGTTTCAAAGATTATTTTTAGTAAGTTCTCTACTTCTCAATGAAAATATTCCAGCTTTATTTTATTTTCTTTTTCTTTTTTTAAAAACATCTTTATTGGAGTATAATTGCTTTATAGTGGTGTGTTAGCTTCTGCTGTTTAACAAAGTGAATCAGCTATACATATACATATAACCCCATATCCCCTCCCTCTTATGTATCCCTCCCACCCTCCCTATCCGACCCCTCTAGGTGGTCACTAAGTACCATCCAGCTTTCTTTTTGATTTGAAGAATAAATGTCTCTATGCATCTTCTTTTACATAGTGATGATATATGTTTACATATATCTATATGATTATGTAACCCTCATAAAGATTACATTTGTGAATTGCAGTGGAAAAAACTTTCTTTTTTTTAAATTAAATTTAGTTTATTTTTTATACAGCAGGTTCTTATTAGTTATCTATTTTACATTAAACTTTTTTTATGTATCGTTTAACGTGACATCTACCCTCTTAAATTTTTAAGCATATTGTATAACATTTGTCAATCTGTATACAGCAATGTTGTACAGCATATATCCAGAATTTATTCATCTTGCATAAATGAAAGTGTACATATATTTCATAGAATTTTACACACAACTTTATATGTCACCCCAAAAGTAACTACCCCTATACAGTAAGTACCCAGCAGTCTTCTGGATGACTCCAGATGCAAAAATTGTTACTTTCAGTCAGGTGGGTATGTTGATGGTGGCAGAATGAGAGGTCCACCAGCTTAACTGACAGCTTCTTGGTACTGTTCCCAGAGTTACCGGGGTCTGAAGGAACAGATATAGGAAGGATTGTGAGATATGGGTTATTATGTCTCTTAAGTATTTTATACCATAGCTTCCTAAGATTTTTACAGTATATCTTTCAATTTTTTTAATTACATAAAATTCCTGAAATACCCTCACTTCTTTGCTTCCATCTCATCTCATATACACTTATGTTATACACTCTTGGAATTTGTAGCTGTTCCCAAATCCTTGCTAAACAGAATAATAGAACACAGAATAATTGTAACCATTGATAGTTACTTTATTTCCTTAAGGACTCAGTTGTTTCTCCCTGTAAAGTGGAGTAATATGGATTTAATTATTAATAGTTTTTAAAGTTTCCATTTTATTTTCTGCTTCATTTGCTTTTTTATATTAATTTCTAAACTACATTTATGATACAACAGACCATAACTTTTGTGGCTTACTCTGATATTGGTATACCCTGCAGTGTCTGTATGAACAGTTATAACAGCTCTTCCAGAAGATGTTATAAGTGTGAGAAAGCAGTATTTCTTCCCTCCTGATAGGGTATCGCAGGATGACCACCGCTGTGTCTCCTTTGACTTGATCTTTTCCAGTCTATAGCCATGTAAGATACCTTCTTGGTCCGTGGCTCCTGAAATGTCAGAGTTTAAGTGTTTCCTAAGGGAAAAGAAAAATAAAGAACATAATAAAATTAGAGTGAGAAAAACATCCATTTAAGCCAAAATGTCTGCCAGTATAAGGTCTTTTACTTACTTAGTAATATAATCCAACAAATTTCTACTTTGTATCCCTGTAAACTGAAGTTCTACATTACACACTGAATACAATTTGAGTTTTAGAACTTCAAGCTTCCTTTTTAATATATTTTCCAAAGAAGATAAAAGTCCTTTTAATGCATCAAAATCCAAAGCCAATATAGTTAATTGTAATGAAGCAAATGTAAAAAATAAACATAACTGTGATTCCCTTATGGCTCTAGGTATACTTAAAGTTTAGTCAGACAGCTGGCTATGGAGAGGATCCACCACCGACTCATGAATAATAATGCCCTGGTGGGTTTCAGCCATGGATACTAGCCATGGGGTGTCACTGGATGCTGACGGTGGGGCAGTCATTGGGGTCGATGAGCTTAACCACTGCTTTTGAGAATTAGGTACTAAAAGGGTCAGATAGGAGGGGAAGAGGTAAACATAACATGAAAAACAACATCTTGTTGAATGACTAATGAGATTTGTCATCCTACATTTTTTATTTGATGAAGATGGAAAAGAGGAGAATACAGAGAAGAGTGAGAAGGGATAAAGGTTGCAAAAATGGAAGATTAAGTGAAAGAGAAGAATGAATAAGAAATAGGAAATGAGATTAAAAAAATAATGAGAAAAACAGAAGATATTTTAAGAGGTTAAAGAAAAACAAAAGTATCTTCCCCAGTACTAAGACAAAAAAGAGGAGAAAAATCCCAGGTATCTATCACTCACTACCACATCAGTGAAAAAACAATCCCCAAAACTGGTAGAAGCAAAGTGGAGCTTTCATGTTGGCTCACGTGTATGTGAATGCACGAGAGGATTCTAGTAGAATAGCTCTCAAGGTTGAGAGTGAGATTACAGAGTACAGAATGTCTGACATCACAATAACTACTAGTGAGATAGCTACCTTCCTTCTATCACAAGTAATCAACTAGAAATGTTATACGTAAGAAATTTAATGAAGTTAAATATTTTTAAATTAAAATTTTTATGTATCTCAATATTAACTTTCATTTTTGGAATGGGCCAAGCAATATCCCAGTTCCACACCATGAAAAAATTATGATCTATTTGGGCATTACCACGTGGCTTTCTTTACCTACTACATACTACTTATTAAGTAAAGGAATTAGGTAGGCCTATATGACCTGACATAGAAGTTAATGAAATACTGATTGATTATAGTTTAAAATAATTTACAGATATGAATACACAAATGATACCACATTTTACTTATACACTTATTCACATGCCCATACCTACTTAGTCATCACTCTCAACTCAGGAACACTTATCGTATAAATTTGTAGAAAATTATCTCAAGACCTAAATTCACTTTGCTATGATGGCAGTCTGGGGCAAAGAGAAACTATTCAATCATTGTTTGCCAAAGTCCTCACATAGAATGTGCTATATACGGAACACATAAACATGAGGAAAGAAGCTTTTACCCTAATTGAGTTTTCAATTTAGGGGAGGAGTATGTCATTTAAGGTGAATTTCTGCTGGCCAATCCAGTATAAAATCCATTATATAAGAATAAATTTATATTTCATATCATATGAGTCATGAGGTAGCAGCTAAGTCAGCTTTATGATTTTATCAGAAATCTGAGTTCCTTCTATCTACTTGGAAAATTTTGTACTTGACATTCATCCTCGAGATGACTGAAAGATGCTTTCTCTATTCCAAAGAAGAAATGAAATAGGGCAAAATCTCATACCTTCCAGCTGAGTCAGACATTTAAGTCTCAATAAGTAGCCTTTTCTGACACTTCCAATGCTCCCCATTGTATTTCTCCCTTTATTTCGTACTCTGTGCAAGGAACTACTCTTATCAATTCAGCTTTACAATAACACTCAGAAACATTTTAAAGTAATAAATTTGTAAAAATGACCACTCACAAACAAGAGGAGCACAATGCTATAATAATGAACTATGGAAAAACTATGGGTATTAAACTTACGCTTGAATCAAAATCTGAAGGATGAGTAAAAATCAAGCAAACAAAATTTGAGAAGGGAGTTACTACTCTTTAAATAACTTGTTGAGAGGAAAGAAAGCATGTGGTATCCAAGGTATTTAAAGAGAGCCAGTTAAAAGAAAGTAAAAAAAAACAAGAGAGGGGGAAGCATCATAAGGGCAGAGAAGGAGATACTTACTCAATATAACCCAGTGAGAAATTCTCAGCACCCCCTCTTCCCCCAGCAGTGGTCATGAAGTTTTATACTGGGTTTTTAATTATTTTTAAAGGTAACAGAAAAATATTCAAGGACTGAGGTGATATCAATATGGCAAACTAGGAAGCTCCAGGATCCCAGTCCCGCATTCAACACCAACTCAACAGTAATATATTAATTCAAGTACCTTTGTGGGAGCTCTAGAAACCAGTCAGGATCCTGCAGCAACCAAGCAAGTGCACAATCAGAAAAATCCACACTCAGGATCTTAAGAAATTCCATAGAGCTCTTGTCCCAACTCCTCCCAGTCTCAAAACCCTGCAGTTGGAAAGAAACAACCTATCCCTGGTTCCTCCTACAGGATGGAAGAAAAAAAAAAAAAAGAACCAAATGTTCACCAGTTTTATGGACTGATGGTAGGCCAAAGGGTTGGTTTCTGTCCTTACTGACTGAAAGCTCAGAAAGGTTTGTAAGCATAGGTTTGGACATAGGTTGGAGGCCACTGAACAATGGCAGGTGCCACAGCATGTGAAAACTGCCGGAATAGTAAAGACCTGCAAATGGCTGAGTACGAGAGATTACGGGAACAGGAATATAATGGAACACCTCAGGCCCTAGGAGAAACAAGACTGGGCCTCTTAGAAAATAAGACATGTAAAAGTAGATGTATATAGGACACAATTGACAAAAAACTACACGTGGAAGCCTACAGAGGCACATACCCAGAAAAGGCCTGAGAAGACCCAAATCTTCTCTCCATAATAGTTAGTAAATGTCTTCTCCTGCACCAACCCAGACTGCAATGTTTATTACAAATGCCAGATTTTCAAAACAGAGATAAAAAACCAAGACAAAATCAAACAAACAAAAACAATACAACAGGAAAGCATGGCCTATTCAAAGGAACAAAATAAATCCCCCAAAAACCAACCATTCAGATATTAAATCTTTGGACTTACTTGACAAACAGGTTATATTTTCTGCATTATTGAGATTGTTTGGCATATAACAATAAATAAAGTTAAAGTGTACAATGTGTTCATTTAATACACATATGCTAGAGATGATTCCCAACAAAGAGTTAGCTAACTCCTCCATCATGTCACATAGTTAACCATTTCTTTCTGTGGTAAGAACAGTTATGACCTACTCTCTTAGCAAGTTTCAAATGCACAGTACAGTATTAATTACAGTAACCATGCTGTATCTTGATCCTGCCACAGCTAATTCATGTTATAACTGGAAGTCTGTACCCTTTGATCAACATTTGCCCATTTTCCCCACTCCCTAAGCCCCTGGTAACTACAACCCTATCTGTTTCTATGAGTTCCGTTTTTCTAGTTTCCCTGTATAAGCAGTTACGGTATTTTGCTTTCTCTGCCTGACTTAATTAGGATAATACCCTTGTGGTTCATCCATGTTGCCTTGCCAAATGGCAGAATTTCTTTCTCCCTCATGACTGAATAATACTACACTGTGTAGATAGATAGATAGGTAGATAGATAGATAACATGATGAATGGGTGAAAGATGCAGCGTTGTCTTCATCCATTCATCCCAAGAATGGGCATAGATTGTTTCCACCTCTCTCTCTCTCTCTCTTTTTTTTTTTTTTGGTTGCATCGTGCAGCATGCAAGATACTAGTTCCCCAATCAGGGACTGAATGCTCTTGAAGCGCGGAGTCCTAATCACTGGACCTCCAGGGAAATTCCTGTTTCCGTATCTTGACTATTGTTTCTATATCTTGACTGTTGGAGATATTGCTTTGTATTTTCTTTCCATATATCCATAGAAGCTCAGTTGCTGGATCATATGGTAGCTCTATTTCTAATTTTTTGAGGAACCTTCATACTGTTGTCCATAGTGGTTACACCAACTTACATTCCCACCAACTAGTGTAGGAGGTCTCCCTTCCTCCACACCCTCTCCATTACTTGCTATCTCTTGTCTTTTTGATGATATTATAGCCATCCTAACAAGTATGCAATAATCGCTCATTGTAGTTCTGTTTTGCATTTTGATGATGATTACCAGTGTTGAACATCTTTACATGCTTTTGTTGGCCATCTTATGTCTTCTTGGGAAAAATTTCTATTTAGTTCCTCTGCCCAGTTTTTAATCACGTTGTTTATTTACTTGTTTTTGGCATTGAGTTATATGAGTTCTTCACATACCTTGTATGTTAACCCCTTATTAGATGTATGACTTACAGATATCTTCACTCATTCCATACATGGCCATTTCATTTGTTGTTTCTTTTGCTGTGCAGAAGCTTTTTAGTTTAATGTGATCCAATTTGTTAAGTTCTGCTTTTGTTGACTGTGCTTTTGGTGTCATATACAAAACGATTATTGCCAACACCAATATCAAGGAGGTGTTTCCCCTATATTTCCATCTAAGAGTTTTATCGTCCCAGTTCTTACAGACTTACTTAAATCTGTAATTCATTTCAAGTTAATTTCTGTGCATAGTGTAAGATAGGAGTAAAATTTCATTTTTCTCCTTGTGGTTATCAGTTTTCCCAACACGATTTATTGAAAAGACCATTCTTTCCCCATTCAGCATTTTGGTTCCCCTGTCAAATATTAGTTGGGAGATTTATTTCTGAGTGCTTGATTCTGTTCCACTGATCTAGGTGTCTGCTTTTATGCCAGTATTATACTCTTCTGATTACGCTAGCTCTGTGATACTTTGGAATCAGGAAGTGTGATGCCTCCAGAAGATGCCTCTTCTTTCTCAGGATTGCTTTGGCTGCTCAGGGTTTCTGTTCTTCTGTAAAAATTTTAGAATTGCTTTTTCTATTTCTATAATAAAAGACATCAGAGGAACCTCCCTGGTGGTCCAGTGGTTAAGACTCCGTACTTCCACTGCAGGGGGGCACAGGTTGAATCCCTGGTCGGGGAAATAAGCTCCCGCACACCGCATGGCGTGGCAAAAAAAAAATTTAAAGCCATTGGAAATTTGATAGGGATTTCATTCAGTCTATAAATGGCTTTGGATAGTATGGGAAATTCAATTAATTATTCTGATCTAAGAATATGGGATATTTTTCCATGTTTTTCCTAACTTCATCAAAGCCTTTTTGTTTTAATGTACAGATCTTTCACCTCCTGCATGAAATTTATTTCTAAGTGTTTTATTATTTTGATGCTTTTTGTAATTGGACTATGTTATTTTTTTCAGATGTTTTGTTGTTAGTGTACAAATATGCAATTATATGTAAATTTTGTACCTTGCAACTTTAATGACCTTGTTGATTAGTTTTAGCAATTGGTGGTGGACTCCACAGGGTTTTCTACATATAATATCAAATCACCTGCAAACAAAGATAATTTTACTTCTTCCTTTTAAATTGGATGCCTTTAATTTCTTTTTCTTGCCCACCTGTCCTAGCTAGGACTTGATGTACAATGTGGAATAGGAGTGGTGAGATTTTACCCTTTCTGCTTAGAGTATGATGTTATCTCTGCGTTTGTATATGGTCTTTATTGTGTTGAAGTATATACCTTCTGTACCCGGTTTATTAGGTATGTTTATCATGAAAAGACATTATATTTTGTCAAGTGCCTTTTCTCCATCTATTGAGATGATTACATTACTTTTATCTTTCATTAATAATGCGGTGTGTCATACTTCCTGATTTGTATGTTTTGAAGCATCCTTGCATCCCAGGGATAATTTCCACCTGATCGTGGTGAATGATCCTTTTAATGAGCTATTGAATTCCATTTGTTAATATTTTGAGAAATTTTGCATCTATCTTCATCAGGTATATGGGTCTATAGTATTCTTTTGTTTGTAGTGTCCTTATCTGGCTTTGGTATCAGAGTAGTAGCCTCATGAGATGAGTTTAGGAGTACTTCTTGTTCTTCAATTTCTGGAATGAGTTTGAAAAGGACTGGCATTAATTCTTTAAATATCTAGTAGAATTTATCAGTGAAACCATGTGGCCCTGGGCTTTTTTGCATTAGGAGGCTTTTGATTACTGATTCAATCTCCTTGCCTGTTATTCGTCTGTTCAGATATTCTATTTCTTCATTATTCAGCCTTGGTAGGTTGTATGTTCTCAGAATTTATCAATTTGTTGTCATAAAATTGTTCACATTAGTCTCTTAGGATCTTTGTATTTCTGTGGTATCAATTGTGATGTTTTCTCTTTTCCGATTTTATTTATTTGAGTCTTTTCTGTTTTATTCTTAGTTAGCCCAGCTAAAGGCCTCTCAATTTTGTTTATCGTTTTGAAAATCTAGCTGTTAGGTTCTTTGATCTTTTCTTTTTTTTTCTGGTCTCTACTTCATTTATTTCTACTCTTTGTTATATCCTTCCTTTTTAAGAAATTTTGGTCTTAATTTGTACTTATTTCCTTGAGGTGTTTGTTTATTTCAGATCTTTCTTTTTTCATAATGTTGGCATTTATTGCAATAAACTTGCCTCTTAGAACCGCTTTTTCAGTACCCCATTGGTTTTGATATATGTTTCCATTTTCATTTGTTTCAAGATATTTAAATTTCTTCTATGACTCACTGTTTGTTCAGAAACGTGTCGCTTCATTTCCACATGTTTGTGAATTTTCGAACTTTTCTTCTGTTATTCATTTCTAGTTTCATACCATTATGGTCAGAAGAGATTCTTGGTATGATATTAATCTTCTTACATTTGTTAAAACTTGTTTTGTGGCCCATCACATGGTCTGTCCTGGAGGATGTTCTGTGTGTGCTGGAGAAGAATGTGTATTCTGCTGTTGTTGGATGGAATGTTCTGAAAAATGTCTGTTAGGTCCATTTGTTTGAGGTATAGCTCAAAACCAATGTTTCGCTGTTGAACTTCTGCCTGGATGATCTATTACTGTTGAAAATGAGGTACTGGAGTCCCCTACTATCACTGTAATATGTGTTTTTCTCCCTTCAGATCTGTTAGTACTTACTTGATATATTCAGGTGGTCTAAGGCAGGGGTCCCCAACCCCTGGGCCACGGACCAGTACTGTTAGGAACTGGGCTGCGCAGCAGGAGGCGAGCGGCAGGGGAGGGAATTAAGCTTCGTCTGCCGCTCCCCGTTGTTCCCCATCGCTCGCATTACAGCCCGAACCATCCCCTCCAACCCGCCCCCACCCCCACCCCCCGCAATTTTTCCCAGTGCGTGGAAGAATTGTCTTCCATGAAACCAGTCCCTGCTGCCAAAAAGGTTGGGGACCGCCGGGCTAAATTATGATCATCTTTGTTTCATTAATGTTTTGGCTACAGTTGATGTTGTTTGATATAACTATAGCTACCCTATTTTCATTTGGTTTCCATTGAATGTCTTTTTCTATACTTTTACTTTGAGCCTATGTGTGTCCTTACAGGTAAAGTGAGTCTCCTGTAGGCAGCATGTAGTTGGTTGTTTTATTATCCAACCAGCCACTCTATGTCTTTTTGCTGGATGATCCAATCCATTTACACATAGATTAATTACTGATAGGTAAAGACTTACCAATGCTGTCCTATTATTTTCTGGCTGTTTTGTACTTTCACTGTTCCTTTCTTCCTCTCTTGCTGCTTTCCTTTGTAAATTGATGATTTTCTGTATTAGTGTGCTCTGATTCCATTCTTTATCTTTTGTGTATCTACTGTAGATGTTTGCTTTATGGTTATCATAAGGTTTATATAAAAATATATGTTTTACAGATAATTACATAATTTTATAATAATTATACACATATATATTTTATTATTTATACTATATATATTTATGTTTTGACACGTAGGGGAACTTCAAACCCACTTCAAGGTACACTGGCCCAATTCTGCAGACATCGGACCCAGCTAGGAGAAACCAAATCTATTTCAAGTGACCCATAATCAAGTGGCTCTAAATCCACAAGAAGTACCTCAGATCCATATCCACTTCAGAGCAAAGAAGACTAACTTCAGGAATCCAGACTCAGTTTAGGCATTCCTCAGCAACAGACCTGGAAAACAGAAACATACTGCAAGTTCACAGGGTAAAAGATATGGGGCTCGCAACCTACTTAAAGGAATCAAGCCATCCTCAGGATACCAAAACTCGGTTTGGAGGACATAGATTCAACTCAAGGAAACCAGAGGTTTCTCAAGTGTCCTAACACACCTCTAGAGACCCCAGATTACATCAAGGGGCCAAGATTCAATTCACACACTCCCAGATATCAACCTATGAGGTCCCCAGACCCACCCTAGGAGCACTAAGACATATATGGCTAAACACAGACTCACCTCAAACAGACCCAAATTCAACGCAGGCTCTGTCCACAGGACCCAGACTCTGATTACAAAAGCTGACATCAGTTCATGGGCACCAGACTTAGTACATGCATCCCCAGAAAATACTCCAGAGGACCCCAGACACACCTCAGGGACCCCAAACTGATATTGGCCAGTCCTAATCCATCTCAATGACACAGACTTCCACAGACAACATATTGAAAGCCTAGAAACACCTCAGTTGATCCAAAGTCAACTCAGAACATTCAGGCTCACCTTTGGAAATCCCAGGCCCAAGCTCGAGAGGCAGATTCAGTTTGAATAGTCCCCAAATCCACCTCAGAATTGCCAGAACCACCTCAGCAGACTGCAGATCAATTTCAAAGGAACTTGGCTCAGCTCTGGAGACCCAGACACACTTCAGACAAACCAAATGCATCAGGGGGTATCACAGAATAATCTCAGGTGACCCATATTCATTGCCATACATACACCTCAGGGATCCTAAACCTAATTCATAGGAATGAGTTGGGTTAAGCTCAGGCATCTCCAGACAACAGCCGTGTCCTCAGATACTCAAAAGAACACTCAGATCCACCTACAGGTCCAAGACGTGTTTCAGAGTATGTTTGTTTCATACAAACATACCACTCAGGCAGGCCTACACACAGTCCTGGGAACCCCCAACAGGTAGCCTAGAATCACCTCAGATACGCAAACCTCTTTAAGCGCAATAATATCCACTTCATGAATTCAGACTCACCTCAAGCACCCCAGGCAACATACTTGGGAACTCAAAATACACCATAGGAGTCTAAGCCCCAACTCAGGGTAAAGTACAGGGGGCCCACAACCTACCTAATGGGACTGAACCATCCTCAAGGAACCTCACTCAGGTCAGGGGAAACAGACTCGACTCAGGGACCACAGAATCACGTCAAGCACCCAAACTCTCCTCTGGGGTTCCCATATTCAACTCACACATGCCCAGACATCCACTCAAGAGACCCAGACCCCCCCGCCCCCCCGCAGCGATCCAAGACCTACATACTGGAATCCAGATCCTCTAGCATGGCCCCAAATATCCACTAACATTTCCCCAAAGTATCTAGACTCAGGTCCCATAGGACCCAGGCTCAAATCAGGAGGTCACCTCATGGACACCAGACACAGTATATACAGACACATCCCCAAGTAACACTCCAAGAGACCCCAAACATACCATAGGTTCCCCAGACACTATCAGAAAACTCTAGCCAACTTCACACTTACGGTGGGCTTCTGCAGACAACATAATTGTCCTCAAAACCCCACAAGTGGCATAAAATAGGCTCAAGACATGCAGATGCACCTCTGCACACCCAGACCCAATACTCAGTTCAAACTGAGCAGACTCATTTGAATACTGCAGACCCACCATGGAGATGTCAGATCCACCTCAGTGAAACCAGATCAACTTCAGAGCACCCCGGCTCAGTTCTAGAGACACTAGGCCCACATTAGAGAAATAAAATGCACCCGGCAGGTACACAGGTACACATTTGTCAGGGGACAAGGATTCAGTTTTAGGCCCCAGGCCTAGCACTGTATAGAACCAGTATTGTATAGGACCAATACTCAGCTCAGGTACTTCATAAATCTCCAGGGGATTCAGATACAAGCAGACCCAGGTCTACTAAAAGACACAAAACAGTTCAAGATCTGTCAGGTGTGCCCACACAACAGTTGAGACAGCCCGTGACTCTAGGTAATTCAGATCTCTAGAGGCAACTCAGACTAATCTCAGGAGACACCTGACCCCCCTACATCTGCAACCATCACAGTGGACTTAGCTTTCCCCGGGCATCCCTGGGTATCCAGAGGGGCAATAACCCAAACATCAGGAGACTCAAACCTCTTCAGGGACGTTTGGGAACTCAGGGAACCCAGATTCAGCTCAGAGGACCAAAGGCAATGTCAGACTCAAACTGCAACTCCAGTCTAAGAGGAAGGACATACCACCCACCACAGGGAACCCACACCCACCTAAGGATATACAGACTCAGTTCAGGAGACCTAAATTCAGATGACGGGACATTAAGTTCAGAGAAATCTGAAAAATATGAGGTTCAAGGCAGAAATGAGGATGTGTCAGATCCAAATAAAGGGTCCTAAAAAGCAATACAAGGATTTCAGACCAACCCAAGGGGATAAAGTCTCAATTCAGGTACATGAAAACAACACTCCAATAACGCCACACTCAGTACAGGGGTGCTCAGGTTTGCCTCAAGGGACCACAGATCCACCTAAGGTAATCCGGATGCTACCCCCAACCATAACGGTATCCAAATCCATCTCAGAGGAGGGCACACCAACCAGGAAGAAAGACAGATTCCCACCAGAAAGTCCAGATTCCTTTCCCAAGTTCCACACAGGAAAACTCAGACCAAATTCAGGTACACAAACTCAGATACAGCATTCACTGACATCACTTGGGGTGTATAAATATACCAGAAAAGGGCCCAAACATACTTCAGTAAGGCTGAAACATGCCTCCGGGACCTGGACATACATCATGGACCATACAACCAAGAGGAGAGTGCTGATAATTGTCGTTACACCCAGACTCAGCTAAGGTACCCAAGACAACATTACCAGGGTTTTACACTCTCGTAGAAAGAACCAGGCCAGCCACAGTGGAACCACTCCCGTATCAGGACACCCAACTCTGTTCAGTCATCCCCAAGGAGCCATGGACACTATAGGAAACTCAGACCTTCTCAGGAACTCAGATTCAGCTAAGGGATTTCAGACAACATGCCAGGTGGATACAGATCAAACTCAGAGTTTCAGACCAAACTGAAAGGACCAATACCACTAAAGGGATCCCATACACAATTAATGGGACACAGACCCAGTACAGGGGATGTCAACTCTTCAGAGGCATCCCCAAACAACACCCCAATACCCCACACTCAAAACATATGTCAGACCCACCTTAAGGGACTTTAGACTCACAAGGGACCTAAATTTATCTTAGATTAGACTCAGCTGAGAGGGGGAAGAATCACCAGGAGACCCCAGACAACGTATCAGGTAGTCCCAGACTATACTGAGTCCAGACTCAAATGAAGGAGCCAAAACCACAAACAGTGGATGCCAGATCAACCTATGGATATATTGACTCAACTCAGGCATCTGCAAAGAATACACCAATGGCTCCACACTCAACATAGGATCCTCAGACCCACGTGTGGAATCCAGTCTCACTCTAGAGTCCTAGATTCAGTTGAGGGGACTCAGATTCCACCTTCGGAGATCTCCAACCCAAACCAGAGGGGTGCAGAGTCACCTCAAAAGAGTGCAGTCCCGTATCATAGAACACAATCATTTCCAAAGACTCAGGTACACTTCAGGAAATACAGGCCAAATTCAGGGTATGCAGAGTCATATCACCATAGAGTCCACTTTCACATCTAAGTGTCTCACAGCTATATCAGTAAGGCACAGAAATCCTCAAAAAAACACCAAAGAGACTCAGATACTCACAAAATCCCCAGACCCACATCAGGGGGGTGCATACTCAGCTCAGGGATCACATACCCACCTCAGGGGACTACAGACAGCTTCAGATACCCCAGGTAAGCTCAAGAGATCCCAAGCCACAATCAGAGAACACAAATGCACCTGTAGTTACTGCAGATGCAAGTCAGGTGACCCAGAATCAGTTTGGGGGCCAGTGATCTACGTTAACAGATCCCACACCCACCTTATGAGACCCCAATTCAGTTAAGGCATGCCCAGGCCATATCACAGGGGTCTTAGACCCTTATCTGAAGACCCAGTCCCACCACAGTATACCCATACCCATAACAGGGAACCAAAACCTATTGGGCCCATTAAAAACCGCAGGTAAACCAGATATTCTCAGGATACCCACACTTAGATTGAGGACCTCAAATTTCATGGTAGGTGGCTCCAAGCTCAAATTATGGATCTTCCATCCACATAAAGATGCACGAAAAACTAACACAGAATATGACAAATCCACATAAGACATTTAGACTCAGCACAGGGACCCAATCAGCTCAGCTCAGTTATCTCCAAACAATACCTGAACGTGTTCACACTCAACACAAGGAAACCTAGATCCACCCTAGGTGACACAGACCCTCCTCAGAGGTCCAGACTCAGCTCAGGAGATCTACACATTCCTGAGGGTAAGCAGACTCAGTTCAAGGAACAAGGGAGAATACCATTGAAGACTAAGCTCAGGAGATGCAAGACCTGCTACAGTAAACCTCACACCACTTAGGGCACTCAACTCTGTTCAGGCATCTCCAGATAAAGCCCACCCACTGCAGGGACTCAGTACTCCTCAAGAGATGCGGACTCTGTTCAGGGTGCAACAGACAATATGCCAGGTAGCCTCAAAACCAAGTCAGGGAGTCTCAGACCTAAATGAAGGAGCTAAGGACCCCACCACATGGGATCCCAGATGCACCCAAAGTGATACATACTAAGTACAGGGGACTCAGCCTAACTCACGCATTCCCAAAAGACACCTCACCAAGTCAGCCTTCCACACAAAGGAACTCAGACCACCCAAAGGGTCCCCAGATGCAGGTGAGGGAACCCTAGGCATGTCTCACATGTCCCATACTCATTTCTGGAGGCCCTGAGAAACAGCAGGTGACTCCAGAGAAACTCACTGAGTTCAGGACACAAAGGAAGGGCCAAGTCCTCCCACAGAAAATCACAAATTGAGGGGACTAAGACTCACTTCAGGTAACAACCACCAATACCCTGAAAAATCCACACTAGGAGTAAGGGGTCTTAGACCTACCTCAGAGAGTCTAGAATCAGCACAGGAGTCCAATACTCAGCTAAGGATATTCCAGATCCAACACAGAGGGATCCACAACAAACTCAAAAAAACACAGAAACACATTAGAGGATCCAGATTCACTTCTGGAGGCACATACCCCCCCCCATAGGGGAAACCAGAAACCGTTCAAGTGAGGAAATAACAGGTAAGCCATACACAAATAACACAGAGGTGCAAATATTCCCCTCAGAGGACCCCAGATCCAACTCAGTGATTCTAAGACACAACTCAGGGAGAGCCAGGTACCCCTGGGAACTCCGGTTCCAACTCAGGAATCTCTGACATACCTAAGGACACCCAGAGTCAGTTCAGGTATCAATATACAAGATATATAGGACACAGAACAAACCACAGAGGGCTCAGACCCATGACGAGATCCACCCAGACTTCATTCAGGTGAGAAACACCCAAGTCTAGCGACACCTAATAGACTACCAGGAACTGTGACTTATCTCCATGAGACCCAGACTCACCTCAGAGAATATAAACAAATCTCTGGGTGCCCCAGACCCAACTCAGATGACCCAGACTCTGTTTCTGGGCCTCAATGCTACCTTAGAGGGTCCATACTCAGCTCAAGTATTCCTAACCAATACCCTACTGGTCTCAGAACCTCACAAGAATGCCACTCAGGCATTTCCTACACTTGAAACATACTTCAGGGAACCTAGACACTCCTAAAGAACTCCAGTCTAAGCCAACCAGACTGAGACCTTGGAGAGCCGACCCTACAACCACTTGAGCATCTCAAATTTGTTCAGCCATCCCCACCAGGACCCACCTCAGAGGGTCCAGCTATCCTCAGAGAGGACACTGTTTCAACTCACAGAATTCTAGACATCATGCCGAATGGACCCAGACGAATTCTACGCAGCCCCAGACCCAGATGTAGAAGCTCAAGGCCCACAATGGATCCCAGTCCCACCTAAGGAGACACAGAACCCAGACTCAGGTCAGGCACCCCCAAACAATATACCAGTGGGCCCATATTCAACACAGGAGAACTCAGGCACTCCTCAGAAGATTCATATTCAGTTCAAGGGATCACAGTCAACAATACAGGTAATCCCAGGCCAAATTCAGTGAGTCACAGCTCTAAAGAAGGGGCCAATTCCCCTCACAGCAGAACCACCTGATGGACTAGGACTCGACTCATACCTGAATAAGCCACACCTTAACAGCCTCAGATTTAGCGTATGGGATACCAGAACAAATTCGGGAGACCACAGACCAGACCCTCCAAGCCCTGCTCAGGAGAGACAGACTCAACAGACCCCGCGTACCACAAAAAAAAAAAAAAAAGTAAAAGGGAATTTGGGGGAATAATGTGAATTTCCATATAATCAGTAGGGCAATTTCACGGATTTTCTGATAGATGAAAAATGGGGAGGACCAGATCATGAAGCATTTTGCTTGCTATGCAAATATGCCACTTACTTTATTTTTTATTGGAATTGTTAAAATAATTTTAAACAGAAACATGAATGTCTACAAGATAAAATGCATATGGTACTTTAATATGATACAAAGTAAGGCAGACAAAAAGTAATCTAAGCTTCAAAATTTAGTAGTTATATGAAACTGGGTAAACTACCTAAACTCTTAAATTTACCCAGTCTACACAAACAAGACAATAAAGAATGATCAGATAGGGTTATTGTGAGGTTAAATGATGTACTGAGCACAACGCCTAAAAACATAATTCAGGGTTCAAAACAAAAGTGTGGAAATATTGGAATTACGTTTATATTAAGTGGGGGCCTGAGGTTAATTTGTAATCCTGCCTTTTTTAGAGAGTGATCAAAATTATGATACAGTTTTTATATTTTTATTTTTTTGCTGTATGCCGGCCTCTCACCGTTGTGGCCCCTCCCATTGCGGAGCACAGGCTCTGGAAGCGCAGGCTCAGCGGCTATTGTTCGCGGGCCCAGCCGCTCCGCGGCATGTGGGATCCTCCCGGACCGGGGCACGACCCCGTGTCCCCTGCATCGACAGACGGACTCTCAACGACTGCGCCACCAGGCAAGCCCCGAAACTGTTTGTTTTCAATTAAGTTCCTTTGCATATTTTGTATAAAGTAAATAATCATTGTATACTTGCACTAATAATAAGCTTAGAAGAGCATAGGAAGACATGACAGGACACACACACGATTGTCGTGAAGAATAATTATTAACAAAAAGGTATGAAAAATAATTATTAGAAATCTTTGGTGGATAACAAATGATTTAACAGAAGACAGTTTACCAATAATTATTCAAGAAGTAGAAACCCCATACGTAATTTATAGTCAATTCTAGGGGATAGTTGAACTTTTGCTAAAAAAGCTAGTATACTGATGATAAATATAAATAAATGCTATTACTCAGATGACAAAGGTTGTGTGTCAATACTGTTTACAGACATAACCTCTAAAGATAGCATGCACAAAATGTATGACAATACAAATGGTAATGAATTAGAAACAGGGCCACTTCCTTTCTGGGAATAACTACTGCAGACTAACTGGTCAAATAAAAATATCTAATAAATATTTTGGGCTGGCTACTATAGAAAGTGCTTCATTTACTTATGAATTTAACTATCTCATTTGATTATTGCCACAGTCCTATTGACTGCTATTCTTATCCTCATTATACAGATTAAAAACTTTTTTTCTCAGGTATGTGCAACACTTTTTGAAGAAGAAAACAGTAAACTTCTTTGAAATACTTGAAGAATGACTTGAGCAACTGGAGATGGATGTTCTAATATGACTTCCATATGACCTTAAATAATATGTAAATAATATAAATAATGTGAATGAAAATTATAAGGTTATCTCATATATATATGTATATATGTATTAAGGTATTTATGTTTATATATGTATATATCTGTGTATGTATATTACATATTTACTTACATATCACATGTATATACATATTACACCTATTGCATTCTCAATTAGATTTTTAGAGTTTATTTAGAAGAATTAACATTCAGAAATCATTTAGAGAATATTCTAACAAAGGGCCTCCTCTCTGGATATTAAAGAGGATTATAAAGCCATGGTAAATGGGATGATTTAGTGAACACACAGAAAAGTAATAATCAGAAAGCATGTCCATAATAATAAAGGAACAACTGGTAATTTTAAAGTGTTCTCGATAAAACAGAAGCCAAAGCATAATCAATACATTTTGCTATTGAGTTGAATAGCATGTTGAATGTTGAATGAGACTGCATGGATAGATTCAGAAGCAAAATTCAGACTATAGGAGACTATATGGGATAATCAATCTGGTTTTATAATAAATTGAAAAAATAAAGAATTGAAGGGGAAAACTGTTTTAGAAAACGATTAAAAACATTTGAACCAATTGCACAGTTCAAACCTTATTTGGATTTTATTTCAGTGAAACTGAAAACATTTTTAGTTTGCCATTTATGAGAAAAATGGAAATTTGAACATACTTGATATTTAATGATTTTTTAGAAATTATTAATATCCTTGTGGGTCTTTTTCTAGTAATGTGATGGCCTACAATTGTCCATTACATATCTACTGACTTGGCTTGACCAAACTTTAATCAGCCTTCTCTCCTCCTCACAGTGTGCTAAACTCTGACCTGCCCCTCAGCTTCGGGGAATCACTAATATACTAAGGTCAGAACATATTCCGTAACAGCTTATTCTGAGAATCAGCTGGCAGGGGAAACTTTTTCTATTAAAATACCCCTACTTTACTTCCTGCTCACCCCTCTGCTTCTGTCCCACTAGGTTTCTGCTGGCCTTGCTCATCCTTTCCTCTTCAAAAATACTTTTTCTACTTGATTTTGAAATACTTGAAGACTCTGAAATCAAAGTGTTCTTCTATTCAATCGTCTTTGTAAATAAACTCTTTCCTTATCTAGGTCTTAATTTGGTTTTCAGTTTTCTGGTGCTATGACGCAGATAAAGTGTTGAGAGCCTTTTGATCTTTATCATCCTGACTAACAGTGCTGCCCAAACCGGAGGGGTTCCAGCCCAGGATTTGTGTCTCAAATGAAAAAGTGTAAATGTTACCCTTGAGTAGAACTCCACCCTAACTGAGGCCTTAAACGGAGGTGTTCTCTATTGCCCAGGAGTGGATAGCACCATGAGACAGATAGTTCTTGATAGATAGTTCTTGTTCCCCAAGAACATGGCACCAAGCAGGTGACATCAGGAGTTAGTCAGCTTCTACCCAAGACACTGGAACAAGGTCCCCAGCTTCCAGGAATTCCTTATCTTTCTACCCTCACCGTTTTAACTGTCTTTCTTTGCTGATCTTTCATCTCTGTCCACTCCACCATCACTTTTGCTATCTGTATAACTGATCCCATTACAACTGTAGCTCTCCATAATAAGCCTCACGTTGTATTACCTAGTTTTAAATTAATTTTTCATAGGAGTAGAGTTGATTTACAATGTTGTGTTAGTTTCTACTGCACAGCAAAGTGAATCACTTATATGTACATATGTCTCCCCTCATTTTTAGATCCTTTTCCCATATAGGTCATTACAGAGCATTGAGTAGAGTTCCCTGTGCTATACAGTATGTCCTTAGTCTCTGTTTTCTATATAGTAGTGTGTATATGTCAATCCCAATCTCCCAATTTATCCCTCTCCCTCCCTTCCCCCCTTGGTGTATTACCCCTCTTTATCTTCTTCCTTACATGAGCTGTTTCCCCCGTAAGAATTACTCTGTCCCTCCAAGGAGCCCCAGATGTGTAGTATTCCTTCACATGATTCGGAGCTAAACCTCACAGTCCTACTTCTGATTGATTTTATCTACCCACTTTCCTTTGGAAACCTGCAGTTTTCCCCAAATTGCTATACTGTCTCAGGTTTAAGGGCATCCTTTGTGTTGACACTTAGTGAGGGGGAACTTTAGATTTTCTCTGTAGACTTCAATACTTTTTAGAAAAGGCAATGCATATTTCCACTGTAACATAACCAACAGCTGTTTCAAAGATCTAGGTATTTTAAATTATACTAATTTGCCACCAATACAAATACTTACACTATTATTATGGGAGGTCAAAGTACATATTCGTTACCTTGTTCTTTTAATACAGTATACTGAGAAGGTCCTAAATACAATTTAACTTTTACTTGGAACTGTGTCCTGCCATCAAAAACTTGGGAACTTTCCTCTTCCAAAATGGATGGGACAGTACTTTCATCAAAAGGGTCATATGAACTCTGAAGTATAAACCCATCTGACAACCATTTTCATGAACTCTAGGTAACTCCTAATGAGACATATTTATGACAACTTTGCATATTAGTATCTTTCTGCCAGATGAGCTGGTATCTGTTATCTAGCTAATTAGTCCCTATCAAATCTTTAACTAGATTATCTTCTTTTCTCACGTTAACTATATTTTTACCTCTGATTTAAATTTTCTAGGAACTTGATGAATCTACAAAGACACGTGACAACTACAAATTAGGTGCAGAATTCCACCCAACCATGGATGTGACCTTTCTTGGTCACAAGGTTCTCAAGAAGCCTTAGAAAACGAGTAAGAGATTGAGAGTTCAATTAAAAAATTGACTATTGCAGCAGAAGACAAACAAGCAACCTTTACTCTTGGAGCTTGTGCTGTGTAGGCCATTCAGAAAGGTCACCAAAACTCCTGCATCTTCCATGTTCTCCTTTAGTAAATAACTATGACTGTGGGCAATCTTATCGAAACTACCAACATCATCACCAGAGAACTCCAAAACTCCAGTGAGTATTCCTTCATATTTGACTGGCGTTGAACATGATTCTGGCTTCCTGCCTGTGGCCATTCTGTTGTAGCTGGAAGTACCTTCTCTGCATGTTTGCTGAAACCTCTCTGTTGTCTATGCCATCACCAAAACATTCAGACTACAAACTGGAAGTATCATCAGATAGATTTTCCTCAGTGTCCTCACTCTAAGGACACTTTGGGCTTCATGTCTTAACACTTTATCAGTTGGCTCCCTTGAAACTCAGTTGTTGGTTTTCCATTCTTTTTGACCTTAAATAATCATCCTTTTATTTATATTCCTAGGAAAACTTTTCATTAACAGTTGTTAGTCCAAAACTCACCCGACAGATGATACAACTAATCTTTTGAGGGCAATAACATGTGGGTCAGCTGAAGTGAGTTCAGGGCTTCTAAACTGCATTTAGTCTCCTCGGGGTGGGAATGGATATCTTCAGAGCTGAGGTAGGTCTCTGGAGCCAATGGAGTGTTTAGAGTCCCCTGAGGTCAATTTGGGGTTACCAGAACAGGGTCCGGTTCCCTGAAGTGGGTTTATGCTCCTCTGAGGTGGGTCTGGCAAATTGTGAATTGCTTCTGGAAACTTCTGAGCTGAGTGTGGGCCCCTGTTGGATCTGAGATCCCTGATGTGTTCCCTGAGATGGCTGGAATGAAGCTGGTTCCCTGATACAGGTTTTTGTTCCCTAACAGTAGGCCTGGGGACCCCCGATGTGGGCCTAGAATCCCCTGAAGCGGTACTTGGGTCTCCGACACTGAGGCCAGGTCTTCTGAGTTTGGTCTTAGGTCTTCTGAAGTGAGTCTGGATCCCTTAATGTGGTTTTGGAGTTCATGGTGGTTGTCTGGACCCTATGAGGTAGACAGAGGTTCCTAGGTGTGATTTTCGGCCCCATGAAAAGGGAATGGGCCTCCCATAGTGTGTTCCTATGGTGTTGGGCTGTGTCTGAATACCTGACATGGATCTTGGGTTTGGGAACTTAGTCTTAGAGCACTTAATTTGGTGACTTAGGAATTTCTGAATTGGATTTGGGGCCTCTGAGTTAGATATAGAGCTGTCTGGAGTGTGGTCTGCTGATGCCTAAGCTGAATTTAAGTCTCCTGATGTGGGTATGGTGACCCATTGAGGTGGGTCTCAGATCTTTTGACCTGAATTTGAATCCTTTGAATCAGGTTTGGGGCCTGGCATATTGTCTAGTACACCTAAGCTGTGTTTTGGTCCCTTAATTAGATCTGTGATCCCTAGGGTTTTGTCAGGATGTGCTGAGCCAAGCCTGTGTGCTCTGACATGGGTCTGGGAACCTAAGAGTTTAGTCAAGGGTGTTCTGAGTTGTGTCTTGGGCCCCCTTTTGTGTTGTCTGGGGATGCCTGCAGTGTTAGAAGTCTGAGTTGGGTCTGATGTGTCTCTCCTGATCAGAGTCTGGGTCTACTGTAGTCTTTTGAGTTGGTCTTGGACCCCATGAAATGAGTCCAGGTTATCTTGAGCTAAGTGTTGGTCTGCTGAGGTGGACTTGGTATCACCTTTGGTAGGTCTCAGGTTCTGCATGTGGGTCTGGGTCCTCAGAGGTGGGTATATGGTCTCCAACCTTGGGTCTTTGTCCCTGAGCTCAGAAGTGGGTCTGGGGGTCTCTGAATATAGTACGGGTCTTCTGCTGTTGTTCTGGGGTCCAGTGACGTAGGTGTGGAGTCCCTTAAGATATGTCTAGGGTCCCCTGAGCTTAATAAGTAATTAGTCTTGGTCCAGTGACCCAGGTTCAGCTGATTCTTGAATTGAAATTAGACCCTTGATGTGGCCCTGGGGCACTTTGTTTGGCTGTGGGACAAACTTGATATATTGTCTGGGGATGATTGAGAGGATATCTGGTCTGATTAGGCAGATCTAGGGTCTCCAGAGATGGGTCTATGGCTTCCTGAGCTAAGTCTAGGTTTCCTAAAGTAGGTCTGGGGTCTCCTAAGCTGAGGCTGATTTTCCTTAAGTGGGTTGTTGCTTCTCCAAGGTTAGCCTGGCATCTCCTAAAGTGGTTTTATGGTCTCCTGAGCTCAGGGATCCCAGAGGTGAGAGTCTTGGGTTCTAGTGTACATGCAGGACCCTTGAGGGGGTCTGGCACTCTTAGGAATTGTCTGAGGCTGTCTGAATTGAGGCTAGATCTCCTGATATGAGTCTACGATTCCATGATCTGAGTCTGGAGCTCCTAAGTTGGCTCTTGGGCCCACTGTTACTTTATTGAAGATGTCTGAGCTGCAGTCTTGTTGCCAAGATGAATCTGGTGCCCTCAGAGATGGTTCTGTGGTCTGAGATGACTCTGGATTTCTTGAGGAAGTCTGGGGGTTTTGAGCTAAATCTGGATCATTGGTATACATTAAGAGCCACCTAAGGTAGATCTTAGGCCTTCACAAAATTTGTATGGGTATGCTGGAGTTGATTCTGGGCACCCTGAAGTAAGTTGGGTGTCTTTTGATGTTGGACTGGGGTCCAGGTGGTCTGGGGCCACTTAAGGTATTTCTGGATCTCTCATGATGAATTGGGGTTCTTCTCTGGGTTTGGATCGCCAGATTTTATTCTAGGTCCCCCTAATATGAATGTAGTGCCCCTTGAGTTTGGTAAGGGTCCCCTTAGGTGGGTCTAGGAATCCTCAGGTGGACCTAGGCTCCCCACAGATGGAATCTGGAAGTGTCTGAAATGAGTCCGATACTCTGACATAGGTCTAAATCTCCTGAGCAGAGTCTGTGTCACCTGATTTTGGTCTGCGATCTTCTGAGGTGGGTCTGAGGTCTATCAAGATACATACGGTTGGGACTGTTTTCTCCTGAGCTAAGTCTGGGACAATTATGGTTGTTGTTCAGGAACATGTACGTGAATTCTGAGCACACTAAGATGTGTCTGGGGTCTCCTGAGCTGAGGCTAATTCCTCTGAGATTTGTCTAGGTTCCCTTAGGTGGAGTCCCTGCAGTGGATCTGGTGCCATCTAGGGTGTTTTCTGTGATCTACTGTGCTGAATATTGATCTTCTGGGTTTGTTTGGTGACCCCACAGTGAGTCTCAGCCATCTTGAGCTGAATCTACATCACAAAAAGTGGACTAATGTTCCCAGATGTGGGTCTGGGTCCCCTTAGGATAATCTGGTATTCCCTGAAATGTCTGAGGTAGATATGAGCTTTTCTGAACCAAGTCTGGTTTTCCACAGCTGAATATCAATTCCCTTGTGGTTGGTTAGCGTCACCTGAGCTGGCTGAGAGGTGTTGATAGCAGCACCGAATGTGTTGTCCGTGTCCCCTGAGCTAAGTGTGTGAGTCCTATGAGGTTTGTCAGGGATCTAATAAGTAGGTCTGATGTCTCCTGAGCTGAGTGCAGTTAAGTTGTGAGGGGCTGAGGTATCTTCAGATGGGCCTGGGTTCTCATGCAGGTGACCCTGGGGTATTGTCTGGGGATGCCTAAGTTGAGTCTAGCTCCCCTCAAGTAGGTCTTAAATGTTTTGAGATCTCAGTCACCAAGGTATAGGGTTCACTGTCCTGGATCTGGACCTCTGAATTTGGTCTGGGATGTTGTCTAGGGGATGCCTGAACTATCTCTTTCCCTGAGACGAGGGTCAGTCCCCTGAGCAGAGTCTCTGTCTCCAAAGATGGGTCTGGGATATAGGGCCACTGAAGTTGGGTCTGCATCCACCTGGGTTGTTATATTAGAATTCCTGAGCTAAATTCCTGAGATAAGTCTTAGGTCTCTTGAACTGAGTCTCGTTGCTCCAAGGTCAGTCTACGGTCTCTGGATGTCTCTGGATGTGACTAGGTAATCCCTGATGTGAGTCTTGTGGTATTGTATGAGTTCTCCTGAACTGAGTTTGGGTCACTTGAGTTGGACCTGGGTCCATTAAGTGGGACTAGGTTACCCTGAGCTGTATCTGTAATCTCCTTTGTTGAGTCTGGGGTTTCCTGAGATATAATGCTCATTTTATGGTGAGTCTTGGGCCAACTGAGATAGATCTGAAGCCCTTGAGATATCTGGGGCTGCTGAGGTGAATCTGGGGTACAGTGAAGTCGATTATCTATAAATGCCTAAGCAGAGTTGGGACTGCTAAGGTAGGTGTAACGTCAACTATGGTGAAACTGGGTTCTCCTGAGCTAAGTGTGGGTCCTGCGGGGAGGATCTAGTATTTCCTGGAGTGTTTTCTTGGGGTTTCTAAGCTGCATATATTGCTAGGAGTGGGGTTTTCAGTCTGTTGAACTAAGCCATGACCCTTGACAAGGTCTGAGTTGTGCCTGGAAACATTTGTTCCCTGCTGAATGTGTGTGGCTTATGGAGTGGGTCTGGGAATCCACTGATTGTTTCTAGAGATAAGTGAATTGAGTCTAAGTCCTGTGTTGTAGGTCTGGGGTCCACTGGGGAGGATTAAGGTCTCTAAGGCAGGTCTGGGTTCTTTAAGTTGAGTTTGAGTCCCTGAACTGAGTCTGGATATTCTGCTTGGGTATTAGGGCCCTGCAAAAGGTCTAGGGTGTCACCTTGGATGCTTTCTGGGGATTCTTAAACAGAGTCTTATGATTCATTTGAGTACAGAATCTCCAAAAGTGTGTCTGGTTTCTGTGGGAAGAGTCTCAATCACTTCTGTGGATACTGAAGCTGACTGTTGGTTCCCAAATATAGGGAGCCCTTTGCTCCCCGAATAATGTGAGATCTCATAGACTGTTTTCTTGGGATGACTGTGTTGGTTGGATCTTAGTACCCTAATGTGAGTCAGGATTCCTCAAGGAGGGTTTGTGTCCCATTGGTGGGTCTGGGTTTCCTGACTTGAGTGGATTTGGGACCCTGAGTGATGTTTTGCACTCACAAGTGTGTTATCTGGTAATATCTGAGTAATCTGAGTCAGGTCTCTGAATTGGGTCAGGATTGCCTGATGTTGGCCAGTAGCTTACTCAGCTGTTTTATGGGAGGGCTAAGCTGAGTATCTAAGTCCTGATAAGGTCTAGGGTCCCTGTGATCCTTTGATGTATGCTTGGGGGTCATTAAGACATGTTCAGTGTCCTTTGAAGATTTTTACTCCTTGGATTATTATGTAGCATGCCTTATGTGAGTCTTTAAACCTTGAATTGTGTCTGGGTTTTCCTTAGGGGGGTCTAGGTCTGCAGAATTAAGTCTAGGTCTTCTCATATGGGATTGTTTTCCTTTGAGTTTGACCTGTGCCACTCCAGTTGTCTTGAGGAACTCTTTAGCTTCTCTGAGTTCCCCAGATGACGCCTGATCTGTTGAGTCTGTCTCTCCTGAGCAGGGCTTGGAGGGTCTGGTCTGTGGTCTCCCGAATTTGTTCTGGTATCCCATACGCTAAATCTGAGGCTGTTAAGGTGTGGCTTATTCAGGTATGAGTCGAGTCCTAGTCCATCAGGTGGTTCTGCTGTGAGGGGAATTGGCCCCTTCTTTAGGGCTGTGACTCACTGAATTTGGCCTGGGATTACCTGTATTGTTGACTGTGATCCCTTGAACTGAATATGAATCTTCTGAGGAGTGCCTGAGTTCTCCTGTGTTGAATATGGGCCCACTGGTATATTGTTTGGGGGTGCCTGACCTGAGTCTGGGTTCTGTGTCTCCTTAGGTGGGACTGGGATCCATTGTGGGCCTTGAGCTTCTACATCTGGGTCTGGGGCTGCGTAGAATTCGTCTGGGTCCATTCGGCATGATGTCTAGAATTCTGTGAGTTGAAACAGTGTCCTCTCTGAGGATAGCTGGACCCTCTGAGGTGGGTCCTGGTGGGGATGGCTGAACAAATTTGAGATGCTCAAGTGGTTGTAGGGTCGGCTCTCCAAGGTCTCAGTCTGGTTGGCTTAGACTGGAGTTCTTTAGGAGTGTCTAGGTTCCCTGAAGTATGTTTCAAGTGTAGGAAATGCCTGAGTGGCATTCTTGTGAGGTTCTGAGACCAGTAGGGTATTGGTTAGGAATACTTGAGCTGAGTATGGACCCTCTAAGGTAGCATTGAGGCCCAGAAACAGAGTCTGGGTCATCTGAGTTGGGTCTGGGGCACCCAGAGATTTGTTTATATTCTCTGAGGTGAGTCTGGGTCTCATGGAGATAAGTCACAGTTCCTGGTAGTCTATTAGGTGTCGCTAGACTTGGGTGTTTCTCACCTGAATGAAGTCTGGGTGGATCTCGTCATGGGTCTGAGCCCTCTGTGGTTTGTTCTGTGTCCTATATATCTTGTATATTGATACCTGAACTGACTCTGGGTGTCCTTAGGTATGTCAGAGATTCCTGAGTTGTAACCGGAGTTCCCAGGGGTACCTGGCTCTCCCTGAGTTGTGTCTTAGATTCACTGAGGTAGATCTGGGGTCCTCTGAGGGGAATATTTGCACCTCTGTGTTATTTGTGTATGGCTTACCTGTTATTTCCTCACTTGAACGGTTTCTGGTTTCCCCTATGGGGGGGGGTATGTGCCTCCAGAAGTGAATCTGGATCCTCTAATGTGTTTCTGTGTTTTTTTGAGTTTGTTGTGGATCCCTCTGTGTTGGATCTGGAATATCCTTAGCTGAGTATTGGACTCCTGTGCTGATTCTAGACTCTCTGAGGTAGGTCTAAGACCCCTTACTCCTAGTGTGGATTTTTCAGGGTATTGGTGGTTGTTACCTGAAGTGAGTCTTAGTCCCCTCAATTTGTGATTTTCTGTGGGAGGACTTGGCCCTTCCTTTGTGTCCTGAACTCAGTGAGTTTCTCTGGAGTCACCTGCTGTTTCTCAGGGCCTCCAGAAATGAGTATGGGACATGTGAGACATGCCTAGGGTTCCCTCACCTGCATCTGGGGACCCTTTGGGTGGTCTGAGTTCCTTTGTGTGGAAGGCTGACTTGGTGAGGTGTCTTTTGGGAATGCGTGAGTTAGGCTGAGTCCCCTGTACTTAGTATGTATCACTTTGGGTGCATCTGGGATCCCATGTGGTGGGGTCCTTAGCTCCTTCATTTAGGTCTGAGACTCCCTGACTTGGTTTTGAGGCTACCTGGCATATTGTCTGTTGCACCCTGAACAGAGTCCGCATCTCTTGAGGAGTACTGAGTCCCTGCAGTGGGTGGGCTTTATCTGGAGATGCCTGAACAGAGTTGAGTGCCCTAAGTGGTGTGAGGTTTACTGTAGCAGGTCTTGCATCTCCTGAGCTTAGTCTTCAATGGTATTCTCCCTTGTTCCTTGAACTGAGTCTGCTTACCCTCAGGAATGTGTAGATCTCCTGAGCTGAGTCTGGACCTCTGAGGAGGGTCTGTGTCACCTAGGGTGGATCTAGGTTTCCTTGTGTTGAGTGTGAACACGTTCAGGTATTGTTTGGAGATAACTGAGCTGAGCTGATTGGGTCCCTGTGCTGAGTCTAAATGTCTTATGTGGATTTGTCATATTCTGTGTTAGTTTTTCGTGCATCTTTATGTGGATGGAAGATCCATAATTTGAGCTTGGAGCCACCTACCATGAAATTTGAGGTCCTCAATCTAAGTGTGGGTATCCTGAGAATATCTGGTTTACCTGCGGTTTTTAATGGGCCCAATAGGTTTTGGTTCCCTGTTATGGGTATGGGTATACTGTGGTGGGACTGGGTCTTCAGATAAGGGTCTAAGACCCCTGTGATATGGCCTGGGCATGCCTTAACTGAATTGGGGTCTCATAAGGTGGGTGTGGGATCTGTTAACGTAGATCACTGGCCCCCAAACTGATTCTGGGTCACCTGACTTGCATCTGCAGTAACTACAGGTGCATTTGTGTTCTCTGATTGTGGCTTGGGATCTCTTGAGCTTACCTGGGGTATCTGAAGCTGTCTGTAGTCCCCTGAGGTGGGTATGTGATCCCTGAGCTGAGTATGCACCCCCCTGATGTGGGTCTGGGGATTTTGTGAGTATCTGAGTCTCTTTGGTGTTTTTTTGAGGATTTCTGTGCCTTACTGATATAGCTGTGAGACACTTAGATGTGAAAGTGGACTCTATGGTGATATGACTCTGCATACCCTGAATTTGGCCTGTATTTCCTGAAGTGTACCTGAGTCTTTGGAAATGATTGTGTTCTATGATACGGGACTGCACTCTTTTGAGGTGACTCTGCACCCCTCTGGTTTGGGTTGGAGATCTCCGAAGGTGGAATCTGAGTCCCCTCAACTGAATCTAGGACTCTAGAGTGAGACTGGATTCCACACGTGGGTCTGAGGATCCTATGTTGAGTGTGGAGCCATTGGTGTATTCTTTGCAGATGCCTGAGTTGAGTCAATATATCCATAGGTTGATCTGGCATCCACTGTTTGTGGTTTTGGCTCCTTCATTTGAGTCTGGACTCAGTATAGTCTGGGACTACCTGATACGTTGTCTGGGGTCTCCTGGTGATTCTTCCCCCTCTCAGCTGAGTCTAATCTAAGATAAATTTAGGTCCCTTGTGAGTCTAAAGTCCCTTAAGGTGGGTCTGACATATGTTTTGAGTGTGGGGTATTGGGGTGTTGTTTGGGGATGCCTCTGAAGAGTTGACATCCCCTGTACTGGGTCTGTGTCCCATTAATTGTGTATGGGATCCCTTTAGTGGTATTGGTCCTTTCAGTTTGGTCTGAAACTCTGAGTTTGATCTGTATCCACCTGGCATGTTGTCTGAAATCCCTTAGCTGAATCTGAGTTCCTGAGAAGGTCTGAGTTTCCTATAGTGTCCATGGCTCCTTGGGGATGACTGAACAGAGTTGGGTGTCCTGATACGGGAGTGGTTCCACTGTGGCTGGCCTGGTTCTTTCTACGAGAGTGTAAAACCCTGGTAATGTTGTCTTGGGTACCTTAGCTGAGTCTGGGTGTAACGACAATTATCAGCACTCTCCTCTTGGTTGTATGGTCCATGATGTATGTCCAGGTCCCGGAGGCATGTTTCAGCCTTACTGAAGTATGTTTGGGCCCTTTTCTGGTATATTTATACACCCCAAGTGATGTCAGTGAATGCTGTATCTGAGTTTGTGTACCTGAATTTGGTCTGAGTTTTCCTGTGTGGAACTTGGGAAAGGAATCTGGACTTTCTGGTGGGAATCTGTCTTTCTTCCTGGTTGGTGTGCCCTCCTCTGAGATGGATTTGGATACCGTTATGGTTGGGGGTAGCATCCGGATTACCTTAGGTGGATCTGTGGTCCCTTGAGGCAAACCTGAGCACCCCTGTACTGAGTGTGGCGTTATTGGAGTGTTGTTTTCATGTACCTGAATTGAGACTTTATCCCCTTGGGTTGGTCTGAAATCCTTGTATTGCTTTTTAGGACCCTTTATTTGGATCTGACACATCCTCATTTCTGCCTTGAACCTCATATTTTTCAGATTTCTCTGAACTTAATGTCCCGTCATCTGAATTTAGGTCTCCTGAACTGAGTCTGTATATCCTTAGGTGGGTGTGGGTTCCCTGTGGTGGGTGGTATGTCCTTCCTCTTAGACTGGAGTTGCAGTTTGAGTCTGACATTGCCTTTGGTCCTCTGAGCTGAATCTGGGTTCCCTGAGTTCCCAAACGTCCCTGAAGAGGTTTGAGTCTCCTGATGTTTGGGTTATTGCCCCTCTGGATACCCAGGGATGCCCGGGGAAAGCTAAGTCCACTGTGATGGTTGCAGATGTAGGGGGGTCAGGTGTCTCCTGAGATTAGTCTGAGTTGCCTCTAGAGATCTGAATTACCTAGAGTCACGGGCTGTCTCAACTGTTGTGTGGGCACACCTGACAGATCTTGAACTGTTTTGTGTCTTTTAGTAGACCTGGGTCTGCTTGTATCTGAATCCCCTGGAGATTTATGAAGTACCTGAGCTGAGTATTGGTCCTATACAATACTGGTTCTATACAGTGCTAGGCCTGGGGCCTAAAACTGAATCCTTGTCCCCTGACAAATGTGTACCTGTGTACCTGCCGGGTGCATTTTATTTCTCTAATGTGGGCCTAGTGTCTCTAGAACTGAGCCGGGGTGCTCTGAAGTTGATCTGGTTTCACTGAGGTGGACCTGGCATCTCCACGGCGGGTCTGCAGTATTCAAATGAGTCTGCTCAGTTTGAACTGAGTATTGGGTCTGGGTGTGCAGAGGTGCATCTGCATGTCTTGAGCCTATTTTATGCCACTTGTGGGGTTTTGAGGACAATTATGTTGTCTGCAGAAGCCCACCGTAAGTGTGAAGTTGGCTAGAGTTTTCTGATAGTGTCTGGGGAACCTATGGTATGTTTGGGGTCTCTTGGAGTGTTACTTGGGGATGTGTCTGTATATACTGTGTCTGGTGTCCATGAGGTGACCTCCTGATTTGAGCCTGGGTCCTATGGGACCTGAGTCTAGATACTTTGGGGAAATGTTAGTGGATATTTGGGGCCATGCTAGAGGATCTGGATTCCAGTATGTAGGTCTTGGATCGCTGCGGGGGGGCGGGGGGGTCTGGGTCTCTTGAGTGGATGTCTGGGCATGTGTGAGTTGAATATGGGAACCCCAGAGGAGAGTTTGGGTGCTTGACGTGATTCTGTGGTCCCTGAGTCGAGTCTGTTTCCCCTGACCTGAGTGAGGTTCCTTGAGGATGGTTCAGTCCCATTAGGTAGGTTGTGGGCCCCCTGTACTTTACCCTGAGTTGGGGCTTAGACTCCTATGGTGTGTTTTGAGTTCCCAAGTATGTTGCCTGGGGTGCTTGAGGTGAGTCTGAATTCATGAAGTGGATATTATTGCGCTTAAAGAGGTTTGCGTATCTGAGGTGATTCTAGGCTACCTGTTGGGGGTTCCCAGGACTGTGTGTAGGCCTGCCTGAGTGGTATGTTTGTATGAAACAAACATACTCTGAAACACGTCTTGGACCTGTAGGTGGATCTGAGTGTTCTTTTGAGTATCTGAGGACACGGCTGTTGTCTGGAGATGCCTGAGCTTAACCCAACTCATTCCTATGAATTAGGTTTAGGATCCCTGAGGTGTATGTATGGCAATGAATATGGGTCACCTGAGATTATTCTGTGATACCCCCTGATGCATTTGGTTTGTCTGAAGTGTGTCTGGGTCTCCAGAGCTGAGCCAAGTTCCTTTGAAATTGATCTGCAGTCTGCTGAGGTGGTTCTGGCAATTCTGAGGTGGATTTGGGGACTATTCAAACTGAATCTGCCTCTCGAGCTTGGGCCTGGGATTTCCAAAGGTGAGCCTGAATGTTCTGAGTTGACTTTGGATCAACTGAGGTGTTTCTAGGCTTTCAATATGTTGTCTGTGGAAGTCTGTGTCATTGAGATGGATTAGGACTGGCCAATATCAGTTTGGGGTCCCTGAGGTGTGTCTGGGGTCCTCTGGAGTATTTTCTGGGGATGCATGTACTAAGTCTGGTGCCCATGAACTGATGTCAGCTTTTGTAATCAGAGTCTGGGTCCTGTGGACAGAGCCTGCGTTGAATTTGGGTCTGTTTGAGGTGAGTCTGTGTTTAGCCATATATGTCTTAGTGCTCCTAGGGTGGGTCTGGGGACCTCATAGGTTGATATCTGGGAGTGTGTGAATTGAATCTTGGCCCCTTGATGTAATCTGGGGTCTCTAGAGGTGTGTTAGGACACTTGAGAAACCTCTGGTTTCCTTGAGTTGAATCTATGTCCTCCAAACCGAGTTTTGGTATCCTGAGGATGGCTTGATTCCTTTAAGTAGGTTGCGAGCCCCATATCTTTTACCCTGTGAACTTGCAGTATGTTTCTGTTTTCCAGGTCTGTTGCTGAGGAATGCCTAAACTGAGTCTGGATTCCTGAAGTTAGTCTTCTTTGCTCTGAAGTGGATATGGATCTGAGGTACTTCTTGTGGATTTAGAGCCACTTGATTATGGGTCACTTGAAATAGATTTGGTTTCTCCTAGCTGGGTCCGATGTCTGCAGAATTGGGCCAGTGTACCTTGAAGTGGGTTTGAAGTTCCCCTACGTGTCAAAACATAAATATATATAGTATAAATAATAAAATATATATGTGTATAATTATTATAAAATTATGTAATTATCTGTAAAACATATATTTTTATATAAACCTTATGATAACCATAAAGCAAACATCTACAGTAGATACACAAAAGATAAAGAATGGAATCAGAGCACACTAATACAGAAAATCATCAATTTACAAAGGAAAGCAGCAAGAGAGGAAGAAAGGAACAGTGAAAGTACAAAACAGCCAGAAAATAATAGGACAGCATTGGTAAGTCTTTACCTATCAGTAATTAATCTATGTGTAAATGGATTGGATCATCCAGCAAAAAGACATAGAGTGGCTGGTTGGATAATAAAACAACCAACTACATGCTGCCTACAGGAGACTCACTTTACCTGTAAGGACACACATAGGCTCAAAGTAAAAGTATAGAAAAAGACATTCAATGGAAACCAAATGAAAATAGGGTAGCTATAGTTATATCAAACAACATCAACTGTAGCCAAAACATTAATGAAACAAAGATGATCATAATTTAGCCCGGCGGTCCCCAACCTTTTTGGCAGCAGGGACTGGTTTCATGGAAGACAATTCTTCCACGCACTGGGAAAAATTGCGGGGGGTGGGGGTGGGGGCGGGTTGGAGGGGATGGTTCGGGCTGTAATGCGAGCGATGGGGAACAACGGGGAGCGGCAGACGAAGCTTAATTCCCTCCCCTGCCGCTCGCCTCCTGCTGCGCAGCCCAGTTCCTAACAGTACTGGTCCGTGGCCCAGGGGTTGGGGACCCCTGCCTTAGACCACCTGAATATATCAAGTAAGTACTAACAGATCTGAAGGGAGAAAAACACATATTACAGTGATAGTAGGGGACTCCAGTACCTCATTTTCAACAGTAATAGATCATCCAGGCAGAAGTTCAACAGCGAAACATTGGTTTTGAGCTATACCTCAAACAAATGGACCTAACAGACATTTTTCAGAACATTCCATCCAACAACAGCAGAATACACATTCTTCTCCAGCACACACAGAACATCCTCCAGGACAGACCATGTGATGGGCCACAAAACAAGTTTTAACAAATGTAAGAAGATTAATATCATACCAAGAATCTCTTCTGACCATAATGGTATGAAACTAGAAATGAATAACAGAAGAAAAGTTCGAAAATTCACAAACATGTGGAAATGAAGCGACACGTTTCTGAACAAACAGTGAGTCATAGAAGAAATTTAAATATCTTGAAACAAATGAAAATGGAAACATATATCAAAACCAATGGGGTACTGAAAAAGCGGTTCTAAGAGGCAAGTTTATTGCAATAAATGCCAACATTATGAAAAAAGAAAGATCTGAAATAAACAAACACCTCAAGGAAATAAGTACAAATTAAGACCAAAATTTCTTAAAAAGGAAGGATATAACAAAGAGTAGAAATAAATGAAGTAGAGACCAGAAAAAAAAAGAAAAGATCAAAGAACCTAACAGCTAGATTTTCAAAACGATAAACAAAATTGAGAGGCCTTTAGCTGGGCTAACTAAGAATAAAACAGAAAAGACTCAAATAAATAAAATCGGAAAAGAGAAAACATCACAATTGATACCACAGAAATACAAAGATCCTAAGAGACTAATGTGAACAATTTTATGACAACAAATTGATAAATTCTGAGAACATACAACCTACCAAGGCTGAATAATGAAGAAATAGAATATCTGAACAGACGAATAACAGGCAAGGAGATTGAATCAGTAATCAAAAGCCTCCTAATGCAAAAAAGCCCAGGGCCACATGGTTTCACTGATAAATTCTACTAGATATTTAAAGAATTAATGCCAGTCCTTTTCAAACTCATTCCAGAAATTGAAGAACAAGAAGTACTCCTAAACTCATCTCATGAGGCTACTACTCTGATACCAAAGCCAGATAAGGACACTACAAACAAAAGAATACTATAGACCCATATACCTGATGAAGATAGATGCAAAATTTCTCAAAATATTAACAAATGGAATTCAATAGCTCATTAAAAGGATCATTCACCACGATCAGGTGGAAATTATCCCTGGGATGCAAGGATGCTTCAAAACATACAAATCAGGAAGTATGACACACCGCATTATTAATGAAAGATAAAAGTAATGTAATCATCTCAATAGATGGAGAAAAGGCACTTGACAAAATATAATGTCTTTTCATGATAAACATACCTAATAAACCGGGTACAGAAGGTATATACTTCAACACAATAAAGACCATATACAAACGCAGAGATAACATCATACTCTAAGCAGAAAGGGTAAAATCTCACCACTCCTATTCCACATTGTACATCAAGTCCTAGCTAGGACAGGTGGGCAAGAAAAAGAAATTAAAGGCATCCAATTTAAAAGGAAGAAGTAAAATTATCTTTGTTTGCAGGTGATTTGATATTATATGTAGAAAACCCTGTGGAGTCCACCACCAATTGCTAAAACTAATCAACAAGGTCATTAAAGTTGCAAGGTACAAAATTTACATATAATTGCATATTTGTACACTAACAACAAAACATCTGAAAAAAATAACATAGTCCAATTACAAAAAGCATCAAAATAATAAAACACTTAGAAATAAATTTCATGCAGGAGGTGAAAGATCTGTACATTAAAACAAAAAGGCTTTGATGAAGTTAGGAAAAACATGGAAAAATATCCCATATTCTTAGATCAGAATAATTAATTGAATTTCCCATACTATCCAAAGCCATTTATAGACTGAATGAAATCCCTATCAAATTTCCAATGGCTTTAAATTTTTTTTTTGCCACGCCATGCGGTGTGCGGGAGCTTATTTCCCCGACCAGGGATTCAACCTGTGCCCCCCTGCAGTGGAAGTACGGAGTCTTAACCACTGGACCACCAGGGAGGTTCCTCTGATGTCTTTTATTATAGAAATAGAAAAAGCAATTCTAAAATTTTTACAGAAGAACAGAAACCCTGAGCAGCCAAAGCAATCCTGAGAAAGAAGAGGCATCTTCTGGAGGCATCACACTTCCTGATTCCAAAGTATCACAGAGCTAGCGTAATCAGAAGAGTATAATACTGGCATAAAAGCAGACACCTAGATCAGTGGAACAGAATCAAGCACTCAGAAATAAATCTCCCAACTAATATTTGACAGGGGAACCAAAATGCTGAATGGGGAAAGAATGGTCTTTTCAATAAATCGTGTTGGGAAAACTGATAACCACAAGGAGAAAAATGAAATTTTACTCCTATCTTACACTATGCACAGAAATTAACTTGAAATGAATTACAGATTTAAGTAAGTCTGTAAGAACTGGGACGATAAAACTCTTAGATGGAAATATAGGGGAAACACCTCCTTGATATTGGTGTTGGCAATAATCGTTTTGTATATGACACCAAAAGCACAGTCAACAAAAGCAGAACTTAACAAATTGGATCACATTAAACTAAAAAGCTTCTGCACAGCAAAAGAAACAACAAATGAAATGGCCATGTATGGAATGAGTGAAGATATCTGTAAGTCATACATCTAATAAGGGGTTAACATACAAGGTATGTGAAGAACTCATATAACTCAATGCCAAAAACAAGTAAATAAACAACGTGATTAAAAACTGGGCAGAGGAACTAAATAGAAATTTTTCCCAAGAAGACATAAGATGGCCAACAAAAGCATGTAAAGATGTTCAACACTGGTAATCATCATCAAAATGCAAAACAGAACTACAATGAGCGATTATTGCATACTTGTTAGGATGGCTATAATATCATCAAAAAGACAAGAGATAGCAAGTAATGGAGAGGGTGTGGAGGAAGGGAGACCTCCTACACTGTTGGTGGGAATGTAAGTTGGTGTAACCACTATGGACAACAGTATGAAGGTTCCTCAAAAAATTAGAAATAGAGCTACCATATGATCCAGCAACTGAGCTTCTATGGATATATGGAAAGAAAATACAAAGCAATATCTCCAACAGTCAAGATATAGAAACAATAGTCAAGATACGGAAACAGGGAATTCCCTGGAGGTCCAGTGATTAGGACTCCGCGCTTCAAGAGCATTCAGTCCCTGATTGGGGAACTAGTATCTTGCATGCTGCACGATGCAACCAAAAAAAAAAAAAAAGAGAGAGAGAGAGAGAGGTGGAAACAATCTATGCCCATTCTTGGGATGAATGGATGAAGACAACGCTGCATCTTTACCCATTCATCATGTTATCTATCTATCTACCTATCTATCTATCTACACAGTGTAGTATTATTCAGTCATGAGGGAGAAAGAAATTCTGCCATTTGGCAAGGCAACATGGATGAACCACAAGGGTATTATCCTAATTAAGTCAGGCAGAGAAAGCAAAATACCGTAACTGCTTATACAGGGAAACTAGAAAAACGGAACTCATAGAAACAGATAGGGTTGTAGTTACCAGGGGCTTAGGGAGTTGGGAAAATGGGCAAATGTTGATCAAAGGGTACAGACTTCCAGTTATAACATGAATTAGCTGTGGCAGGATCAAGATACAGCATGGTTACTGTAATTAATACTGTACTGTGCATTTGAAACTTGCTAAGAGAGTAGGTCATAACTGTTCTTACCACAGAAAGAAATGGTTAACTATGTGACATGATGGAGGAGTTAGCTAACTCTTTGTTGGGAATCATCTCTAGCATATGTGTATTAAATGAACACATTGTACACTTTAACTTTATTTATTGTTATATGCCAAACAATCTCAATAATGCAGAAAATATAACCTGTTTGTCAAGTAAGTCCAAAGATTTAATATCTGAATGGTTGGTTTTTGGGGGATTTATTTTGTTCCTTTGAATAGGCCATGCTTTCCTGTTGTATTGTTTTTGTTTGTTTGTTTGATTTTTGTCTTGGTTTTTTATCTCTGTTTTGAAAATCTGGCATTTGTAATAAACATTGCAGTCTGGGTTGGTGCAGGAGAAGACATTTACTAACTATTATGGAGAGAAGATTTGGGTCTTCTCAGGCTTTTTCTGGGTATGTGCCTCTGTAGGCTTCCACGTGTAGTTTTTTGTCAATTGTGTCCTATATACATCTACTTTTACATGTCTTATTTTCTAAGAGGCCCAGTCTTGTTTCTCCTAGGGCCTGAGGTGTTCCATTATATTCCTGTTCCCGTAATCTCTCGTACTCAGCCATTTGCAGGTCTTTACTATTCCGGCAGTTTTCACATGCTGTGGCACCTGCCATTGTTCAGTGGCCTCCAACCTATGTCCAAACTATGCTTACAAACCTTTCTAAGCTTTCAGTCAGTAAGGACAGAAACCAACCCTTTGGCCACCATCAGTCCATAAAATGGTGAACATTTGGTTCTTTTTTTTTTTTTTCTTCCATCCTGTAGGAGGAACCAGGGATAGGTTGTTTCTTTTCAACTGCAGGGTTTTGAGACTGGGAGGAGTTGGGACAAGAGCTCTATGGAATTTCTTAAGATCCTGAGTGTGGATTTTTCTGATTGTGCACTTGCTTGGTTGCTGCAGATCCTGACTGGTTTCTAGAGCTCCCACAAAGGTACTTGAATTAATATATTACTGTTGAGTTGGTGTTGGAATGCGGGATGGGATCCTGGAGCTTCCTAGTTTGCCATCTTGATATCACCTCAGTCCTTGAATATTTTTCTGTTACCTTTAAAAATAATTAAAAACCCAGTATAAAACTTCATGACCACTGCTGGGGGAAGAGGGGGCGCTGAGAATTTCTCACAGGGTTATATTGAGTAAGCATCTCCTTCTCTGCCCTTATGATGCTTCCCCCTCTCTTGTTTTTTTTTACTTTCTTTTAACTGGCTCTCTTTAAATACCTTGGATACCACATGCTTTCTTTCCTCTCAACAAGTTATTTAAAGAGTAGTAACTCCCTTCTCAAATTTTGTTTGCTTGATTTTTACTCATCCTTCAGATTTTAATTCAAGCGTAAGTTTAATACCCATAGTTTTTCCATAGTTCATTATTATAGCATTGTGCTCCTCTTGTTTGTGAGTGGTCATTTTTACAAATTTATTACTTTAAAATGTTTCTGAGTGTTATTGTAAAGCTGAATTGATAAGAGTAGTTCCTTGCACAGAGTACGAGATAAAGGGAGAAATACAATGGGGAGCATTGGAAGTGTCAGAAAAGGCTACTTATTGAGACTTAAATGTCTGACTCAGCTGGAAGGTATGAGATTTTGCCCTATTTCATTTCTTCTTTGAAATAGAGAAAGCATCTTTCAGTCATCTCGAGGATGAATGTCAAGTACAAAAATTTCCAAGTAGATAGAATGAACTCAGATTTCTGATAAAATCATAAAGCTGACTTAGCTGCTACCTCATGACTCATATGATATGAAATATAAATTTATTCTTATATAATGGATTTTATACTGGATTGGCCAGCAGAAATTCACCTTAAATGACATACTCTTCCCCTAAATTGAAAACTCAATTAGGGTAAAAGCTTCTTTCCTCATGTTTATGTGTTCCGTATATAGCACATTCTATGTGAGGACTTTGGCAAACAATGATTGAATAGTTTCTCTTTGCCCCAGACTGCCATCATAGCAAAGTGAATTTAGGTCTTGAGATAATTTTCTACAAATCTATACGATAAGTGTTCCTGAGTTGAGAGTGATGAGTAAGTATGTATGGGCACGTGAATAAGTGTATAAGTAAAATATGGTATCATTTGTGTATTCATATCTGTAAATTATTTTAAACTATAATCAATCAGTATTTCATTAACTTCTATGTCAGGTCATATAGGCCTACCTAATTCCTTTACTTAATAAGTAGTACGTAGTAGGTAAAGAAAGCCACGTGGTAATGCCCAAATAGATCATAATTTTTTCATGGTGTGGAACTGGGATATTGCTTGGCCCATTCCAAAAATGAAAGTTAATATTGAGATAGATAAAAATTTTAATTTAAAAATATTTAACTTCATTAAATTTCTTACGTATAACATTTCTAGTTGATTACTTGTGATAGAAGGAAGGTAGCTATCTCACTAGTAGTTATTGTGATGTCAGACATTCTGTACTCTGTAATCTCAGTCTCAACCTTGAGAGCTATTCTGCTAGAATCCTCTCTTGCATTCACATACACGTGAGCCAACATGAAAGCTCCACTTTGCTTCTACCAGTTTTGGGGACTGTTTTTTCACTGATGTGGTAGTAAGTAATAGATACCTGGGATTTTTCTCCTCTTTTTTGTCTTAGTACTGGGGAAGATACTTTTGTTTTTCTTTAACCTCTTAAAATATCTTCTGTTTTTCTCATTATTTTTTTAATCTCATTTCCTATTTCTTATTCATTCTTCTCTTTCACTTAATCTTCCATTTTTGCAACCTTTATCCCTTCTCACTCTTCTCTGTATTCTCCTCTTTTCCCTCTTCATCAAATAAAAAATGTAGGATGACAAATCTCATTAGTCATTCAACAAGATGTTGTTTGTCATGTTATGTTTACCTCTTCCCCTCCCTATCTGACCCTTTTAGTACCTAATTCTCAAAAGCAGTGGTTAAGTTCATCGACCCCAATGACTGCCCCACCGTCAGCATCCAGTGACTCCCCATGGCTAGTATCCATGGCTGAAACCCACCAGGGCATTATTATTCATGAGTCGGTGGTGGATCCTCTCCATAGCCAGCTGTCTGACTAAACTTTAAGTATACCTAGAGCCATAAGGGAATCACAGTTGTGTTTATTTTTTATATTTCCTTCATTACAATTAACTATATTGGCTTTGGATTTTGATGCATTAAAAGGACTTTTATCTTCTTTGGAAAATATATTAAAAAGGAAGCTTGAAGTTCTAAAACTCAAATTGTATTCAGTGTATAATGTAGAACTTCAGTTTACAGGGATATAAGGTAGAAATTTGTTGGATTATATTGCTAAGTAAGTAAAAGACCTTATACTGGCAGACATTTTGGCTTAAATGGATGTTTTTCTCACTCTAATTTTATTATGTTCTTTATTTTTCTTTTCCCTTAGGAAACATTTAAACTCTGACATTTCAGGAGTCACGGACCAAGAAGGTATCTTACATGGCTATAGGCTGGAAAAGATCAAGTCAAAGGAGACACAGGGGTGGTCATCCTGCGATACCCTATCAGGAGGGAAGAAATACTGCTTTCTCACACTTTTAACATCTTCTGGAAGAGCTGTTATAACTGCTCATACAGACACTGCAGGGTATACCAATATCAGAGTAAGCCACAAAAGTTATGGTCTGTTGTATCATAAATGTAGTTTAGAAATTAATATAAAAAGCAAATGAAGCAGAAAATAAAATGGAAAGTTTAAAAACTATTAATAATTAAAGCCATATTACTCCACTTTACAGGGAGAAACAACTGAGTCCTTAAGGAAGTAAAGTAACTATCAATGGTTACAATTATTCTGTGTTCTATTATTCTGTTTAGCAAGGATTTGGGAACAGCTACAAATTCCAAGAGTGTATAACATAAGTGTATATGAGATGAGATGGAAGCAAAGAAGTGAGGGTATTTCAGGAATTTTATGTAATTAAAAAAATTGAAAGATATACTGTAAAAATCTTAGGAAGCAATGGTATAAAGTATTTAAGAGACATAATAACCCATATCTCAAAATCCTTCCTATATCTGTTCCTACAGACCCCGGTAACTCTGGGAACAGTACCAAGAAGCTGTCAGTTAAGCTGGTGGACCTCTCATTCTCCCACCATCAACATATCCACCCGACTGAAAGTAACAATTTTTGCATCTGGAGTCATCCAGAAGACTGCTGGGTACTTACTGTATAAGGGCGATTACCTCTGGGGTGACATATAAAAATGTGTGTAAAATTCTACGAAATATATGTAGACTTTCATTTATGCAAGATGAATAAATTCTGTATATATGCTGTACAACATGCTGTATACAGATTGACAAATGTTATACAATATGCTTAAAAACTTAAGAGGGTAGATGTCACATTAAACGATACATAAAAAATGTTTAATGTAAAATAGATAACTAATAAGAACCTGCTGTATAAAAAATAAATTAAATTTAATTTAAAAAAAGAAAGTTTTTTCCACTGCAATTCACAGATGTAATCTTTATGAGGACTACATAATCATATAGATATATGTAAACATATATCATCACTATGTAAAAGAAGATGCATAGAGACATTTATTCTTCAGATCAAAAACAAAGCTGGATGGTACTTAGTGACCACCTAGAGGGGTGGGATAGGGAGGGTGGGAGGGATACATAAGAGGGAGGGGATATGGGGATATATGTATATGTATAGCTGATTCACTTTGTTAAACAGCAGAAACTAACACACCACTATAAAGCAATTATACTCCAATAAAGATGTTTAAAAAAAAAGAAAAATAAAATAAAATAAAGCTGGAATATTTTCATTGAGAAGTAGAGAACTTACTAAAAATAATCTTTGAAACTATGGAAAGAACAGGAGGTTACGATTCTTGGATTGTAGCAAAATGAACAAAGGAAAAATGTTAAGCGTTGAGATCAGGGGGTAACAACATAAAGCCCTTGGCCTTTACTCTGAGTGTCATTCTGCCTGCTTGGATGAGAACAAATGGTGGGATAAGGATGGGTGAGAAGGAAGCAGGAATGATGGCTTGAACCAGACTAAAAGCAGTAGAGGTAGTCTGCCTAGAAATACCCAGCTAAGGGGATAATAAGTGACATCCAAATAAAGTTGCTGAATATGTAGTTTACTTTTTATAATTTTCTCTAAATTCCCCCTACTATTTTCCTCTTTTAATCAGCGTTATGGTTATTTGTACCTAAGTGGTTTAATGGACCTCCCTGAAGTAGGCACATGTTTGTCATGTCATTTGGAATTTATATGTGGTAGAAAAAAAGATAAACCTTATATATTTTAATGCCCTTATAAACAATGTTAAGCATATACATAATGTATAAATATGTATCTTATAATTCACTTATATTATATACCTATATGTAATGTGGATATGTTTCTTATGTATTTAATATATGCCTATCTATCTCATATATATATGGGTTATCTTTGTTGCCTTATTCAGATACAGCAGGGTAGTCCTGTTCTCTGTCACTTTGGCAACCACTGGGAACTGGTAGGCCTGGTCAGTGAGTCCTCGGTGGCCTGTTATGATCCAGTTCTTGTGACCAAGACAGCCCCCTGCCTATCTTGGATGAGATGGCTAATCAAGGCACCCCAGAAGCCACTGGATCCTATTTTTTCTCTACCCTGCAGTTTTTCTCCTGGGGTAGGACGTGGTATACAAGACAGGCTTAGCCTGAACAGGGCCTCTACCATTTTGACCTCCCATGGATTCTCTGAACAGTCGTGGAGGAGAAGATTAGGTACCTTCCCACTGAACAGACAGCGCTGAAATCCTCCTCTAGTACTTTTTGGGTCAAATAATGGAGACTCTTTTCCTGGCAGCACACAGTTACGCCTTCAAAGCAGTCAGCTCTCCTCCGCTAGCACATTCCCAATGGTACAATCTTGGACCTCTCCTCTTGCCACATCATGGGATCCTTCTCATACAGCTATGCCCTGGAGTACCCCAGTGGCTGATATTTCTGATCCTTCTGTTCTGTCTGGACCTCAGAACACTCCAACACCTGATATACCTACACCCTGGAACCTTCCTCACAGAGACGCAATGAAATGTAAGTATCAAACTATGACAGATTCACTAAGATCCTGGGTTAAACCTTTAGGTGGTATAACTGGGCTTCATACTCCACCGTTAGGTAATGTTGAAGGATCAGATGTTCTGTTTTCAAGTGACATAGATGGATCAAAAGTTCATTCTGAGATTGATACTGTTCAGTCTCAAGTTCAGTCTACTAAGGCTCCTTTCCATGGTCAACTTCTAGCTAGACCCTGGCTAGAAATTACACCTGGTGTTGGACCTTGGACCCATTTTGTGCCTGATAAAACAGGAATAGTTATGCAAATTCAATCTAGTGAGGAGAGTGTTAGAAGCCAAATACATCATGTAGCTGATAGAGTTGATGCTGTTGTTAAACCAGTAACTTATAACTTGCAACCATGGGTCCCTTTAATTGTTAATGAAATTGGATTCTGGGCTCATTCCATACTATATGAAGAGAGATCCCAATATCCTATGGTAACTGATACCTTGGAACCCTGGTTTCAGCCTGTCTTAAATATAGTTAGATCCCAAGGACCTATAGAAAAGACAGAAGAATACAGGCTTCTCCCTGAATCTAAGTCAACTCAATTTTGGACTGCATCAACTCTTAATAGGAACTTTACTTGAGCTCCATCTGCAGTCAATACAATTACATCTTTGGCCCAGTATAAGACAAGGACGATCAGATCCTTAAGTCAAGTGGGTAGAAGGAGTCCATTGAATAAACATGACACTATATAGTCAAACCCCAGATGCACACTAAAGATACAACATGGCTTTTGGTTCATATAGTTACTAAGGTAAGTGATCCTTTAATCCACTCTAAAGTTGGTACAATCAGACCGTGGCCTCAGCCTGAAGCCGACATTGTCCAAACTTGGACCCAGTCAGGAATGCAATCAGCAAGACCTTTGACTCAATTAAAAGCCGATACAACCAAACCATGGTTACAGACCAAAGGAAGCAGACCCTGGATTCAGACTAAATTCCAAATTGTCAGACCCAGAACTCAGACTGAAGAAGGTAAAGATAGACATTGGATTCAGCCAGAAGCAGATGCAATCAAATATTGGACCCACACTGAAACTGAAACAATCAGACCCTGGAGCCATCCTGAAGCTGGTACAGCCAGATCTTGGTTCTGGACAAAACCTGATCAAATGGGAGAGAGGACCCAGGCAGACTTTAAAACACTCCACTCTTGGACTCAGCCTGAAGTTGACGTGGTTAGACCATGGATTCAGTCTGAAGCTGGTAGTATCAAACAATGGACAAAGCCTGAATCATCTACATTCAGACTCATGACACAGTCTAAAGTTAATACAGTCATAGCATGGACTAGGTGTGAAGCTGATGCTGTCAGACTCTGGTTGCAAACACAAACTGATAAAATCAGAACCTGGAGCCAACCTGAATCTCCGACAATCATTTCTTGGTCTGAGCCTGAATCTGATAGAGTCAGACCTTGGTTGAATACTCAAATGGATGGATACGTGCAAACCTTGGATCGAGACAGAATTTGAAACAGCCCACTCCTGGGCCCAATCTGAAGGTGATCTAGCCAGATCCTGGACTCAGTTTGAAGCTGAAAATGTCAAACACTGGTTCCAGACTCAAATGGAGACAGTCACACTGTGGACAGAGCCAGTAATCAAAACATCCCACCACTGGATACAGTCCACAAAGGAAAATAGTCAAGCCCTGGAACCAACCCGATAAGGTGGAAACTTGGATACAACATGATGCTTTTACGGTCAGGCCCTGGGATGAGTTTGAAGGTGATAAAGATAGATTGTGGACTCAGTCTGAAGCTGACACGATGAGACCCTGGATTCAGTCAGTTATTGCTATAATCAACCCTGGAGCAAAAAATGGAGCAAAAAATGAAGCTGGTACATTAACGCTCTGGACCCAGGCTGAATCTCCAAAAGTAAATCCCTGGGCACAATCTGAAACTGAAACAGTCACATTGTTGACCCAGGGTGAAACTGCAGCAGTAAATCACTGGACAGAAATAACTGATACCATCACACCACAGGTAAAGACTGAATTTCCAGGAGTAAAGTCCTTGACACATCTTGTGTCTAATACAGTCACACCATGGACTCAGGCTGAATCTCTAGCAGTAAACCTCTGGACTCAGCCTATAACTGATATAGTCACACAGTGCACTCAGGGTGAACTTTCAGAAATAAATCCATGGACGAAAACTATAACTGACACATTCACATGGTGGACCCAGGCTGAATCTCTAGCAGTAAATCCATGGACACAATCTGCAACTGATGTAGACATGCTATGGACCCAGGCTGATTCTCTAGCAGTAAGTCCCTGGGCAGTGCCTGCATCTGATAGTGTTATACAGTGGATCCAAACTGAACTTCCAACAGAAAATCAGTGGACAGAGAATGTATCTGATACAATCATATAACTTACCCAGGCTTAATTTCCTGCAGTAGAGACCTGGACACATCCTCTGGCTGATGTAGTAACACCATGGACTCAGGATATCCCTTTGCACAACCTATATCTGACAAAGTCACACTATTTACTCAGGCTCTCACTCCAGAAGTAAATCCTTGGTCAAGGCCTGAGGCTGATACAGTCACACCGTGGATCCAGGTTGAATCTGCAGAAGAAAATGCCTGGACAGAGGCTGGTTCTGAAACATGCACACCATTGATCGTGGAATGTAAACCCTGGATAGAGACTGTATCTGATATAGTCACACCAGGAACCAAGTATGATTCTTCAGAAGCAAAACTTGGGATACTGCCTGAGGCAGGTACATTTGAACTGTGACTCAGTCTGAATCTTCAGCAGGAATTCCCTGGACACAGGCTGTACCTTGCAGTCACACAGTGGACCCAGGCTGAACTCCAGCAGTAAATCCCTGGACACAACCTGCAGCTGACACAGTCACAAAGTAGACACAGACTAAATCTCCATTAGTAAATATGTGGACTCAGGCTCCATTTCCAGTGGTAAATACCTGGACACAGTCTGAATCACTACCAGTAAGTATTTTGACGGAAACGGAATCCCTAGCTCTAAATCCACCAATACAGCCTCAGGCTAGGACAGTCACATTGTGGATTCAGGCTGAATCCCCATCAGTAAATCTTTGCATACAAGCTGTAGCTTCCAGAGTCATACCATGGGCCCAGGCTGAATATTCAGCAGTAAACCCACTGACACAGGCTGTAGCCAATGCACTCACACTGTGGACCCAGGCTGAATCTCTAGCATCGCATCCCTGGCCAAAGTCTATGGTGAATACAATCACAGAATGGGCCCTGGATGCATTTGCAGAGACCGTGTTGGGGGCTCTACACTTTCAGCGCGTGAGCTCGTGTCTCTTTCTCTGACTGCGGCCGGGAGCCCCTCTGTCAGATATCCCGCCTCGCTGCCTGTCTAAAGCGATCACATCCTCCGGTCCCTATGCCCTTCTCTCCTGGCACGTCTCTGCCCGGTGCCGCTGGGGGCACGTTCTCTCTGTGTATCACACAGAACCTGAAGGAGGTCTGCCCCAGGTGACACTGGCAGGGCCCCTGGTTTCTAGGTCAGGCTCTTCGGTGTCACCTGGCCAACCCGTTACCAGGGGGTCAGCGGACCTACAGCCGAGCGGTAGGCTCGGCCAACACAGAGCTACCGAGAGGAACGGAAAGGTAGCCTTGTCCTTGACGAAGTCAGTGAGGCCCCGAGTGGGCAGAGGGCCTCCCGGCGAATGAAGAGGGTGCTGCTTTCTGCACCAGGGACGGGTTGACGCTGGCCCCCGGGGCAGGCAAGATTCCCAGGGTGGCCATCAGGGTGGGGGCTCTGTGCGTGTTTAGCAGTAAACAGCAGGGCAGACGGGAAGGGAGCCCACCTCCTCTTTTCAGCCTCACCTTCAGAGACTAATTTCTTCACCCAAGTGCTGGATCCATCTTCAGGACATTGTAGCACACACGTAGCCACGACCTGGTTCCCAGTGGCCTCCCACAGCTGCCTGAGGGGGAAAGAGAAACCAGCTGAGGGCAAACACCTACAGAGCAAAGGGAGCCCTGGAGCACCTCTCTAAGCAGACGGCCCGGGGACACGCGAACCAACCTGAGAGCTCCAGGAAGAGGAAAGCGTGTCCCAAGTCGGCTGGGCCCCTAGCACCTTGTCTTCCTGTATGGTGCCACAGACAGGGGCACGGGGAATGGAATCGAGCCTGCGTGCTCCCCATGGTCACCCTGTCCAAGGCAACCGGGAGGAAACAGAACACAGGTGCACGTGACTCAGCTCCCACTGCGCCCACTTTCAACCACACCATCCCGTAGGCAGGGCAATCGTTCCAAGAACAACCCGTGGAGCTAAATGTGCACATGGGCTAGATCCACAGAGGGGAGGCGGGGGACAGAAAACAACTGGGACAGTAAACAAGGGAGCGCTGACCAAAATCCTTTCTCGTGGAAACAGGTACGTGTAGAGTTCTGCTCAGGTACCTGCCCGTGTGTGGCGTGTGTGTGGGGGGAGTGGGGGAGCACGTGTGTGCACGTGCGTGCTCAGGAATAGGCACGACTACTGTCATGCATGCGTGGACGTTGGGATGGACGCGGGGACGTGGAAAAGCTTAAAGAGCTTATAGAACGTACGTAAACTGTGGGCCAGTTGAAGCCCCCAGGCCAGGGAATCCAGCCCGGAGATACCACCCGTGGAGCAAAGTGTAAGGGGCATCACACGCCAGCACCCTCGACCAGGGGCTGAGACTAGAGGGAGGAAGAAAGCACCTGTGGAAGGACAGGGAGGATGCAAAGTACACGAGAATCACAAAGGGCCCGATGTCCAGGCCCAGAAGAGGAAAGACCCACCCCCCACCCCTCCAGCCCCACTCCCATCTCAGCTACAGCCACCTTTATCTCCTTCTCCAGTGCACGAGCAACCTTTCCCCCCACCCCTGTGTAGGCCCTTGAGAAACACCTGGCCTTTTTTTCGTAAGGTTTGGCACACCGACCCACACCGAGGCATAACCGACTGCCTCACACTGATTTTGCTGGTTTAAGACATCACTCTAATGTTCTGACAACCCTTGTGGCTCAGGAGTATGGCCGTGATGGCTTAGCTGGATTCTACCCCTGCTCCCCTGTCCCACAAGACTGGGGCGAAGGGCTGGGCTGGGATGTGATCTCATTTGGAAGGTGGACAAGAGCAGAACCACTTTCATAGGGCATCCTTAGGGTCGGCAAAATTCACATCCTCGGGTTGGCAGTGGTGAAGGCATGCATGCGTGCGTGGTGGCCCTTGACTGGGTGCAGTCCTCAGCACCTCAGTGTGTGCGCACGTGTCCAAATAAAGTTGCTGGCGTTCCCCAGTGCCACCAAAGCGCGTCGTCCCTCTCTCGGTCTCTCAAAAGACAGGATGGCCGAGTCAAGTTCGTCTCGTGCCATGTGTCCATGTCCGTTCCCGGAGGGACGCTTGTCACCTTATGTTGGCTAGCAGAAAGGCAATTTCTGCCTGCCACTCAAGCGTTTGAAAGGCACTATGCAAACGTGTGGTCACACAAAGTCCGAGAACCCGTGGGTGCCAATCACACACGAGGAGAGGTCTTTTGGTGCCAGGCAAGGTAGAATTTCTCGGAGAGTTTAAGTATCCAGAGGGGATCCCAGGAGAGTGGGCCACAGAGGGAGGGAGCAGATACATACAGAAACAAGAACGCACATGCACACACCACAGACACACACACACAGAAAGACAGAGGGGAGACAGACAGACACTCAGACGGAGCTCTTCACTGCGTGGCTTTTCTGCTCTTGAGCAAAGGAATTCAAGTCTAGCAAAGAGCTGGGTTTGCCGGACACTCCCCTCTCATGCCACAGAGCTTCGGGCTCTCGGTCCCCTGGAAGAAAAGTATCCAGCAACTTCGGCCACCATGCATTTCCTTGTACATTTTCTGAGAATTCCCAGTGGTTAAAGGTCCCGAGGCAAACCGGATTCTGATTTCCTGATTTTGGAGCGGGAACTCCTGGCTCCAACTGGCACAGGCCACATAGGTATCACAGGGCACCCGGGCACCCCAGACGCAAGGCCGGAGGCCTCCCTGGAGGCCAGCTCCTTGTGGAACCTGGGCTGCTAAATCCGGGGGGCAGAAGGGGTGTTTTGGGGGACGGGGTAATCCCGGAGACCGGCCTGTTTCCACAGGGCGAGGGGCGAGGCAGCCGAGGGTGACGCCCACTGTCCTCGCCCTGATTGGTCGTGATGGGGCCGAGCAGCCTGGGCGTGGCTTGGAGCTGCTTCCTGCCACCTGGACACGCATGCCTGGTGTCCAAAGCTCCTGCGCATGCGTTTCAGCGCTCTTCACCGCAGAGGCTCCTGGGAACGATTCAGTCCGCAGCGAAGCGCGATTGTAGTCGCTGGGCCTGCGTGGTGCTCGGCCCACGTGCTGAGCTTCCAACTGCCGCACCTTGGCCGCTGCCCCAGCTCAGACCAGGTCCGCATGGGCAGTGAGGCGGGACCCGGGGTCATCTTAGGTGTGGGAGGGGGTCCTCAGGAAGCAGGGGCCCGCGGGTCCCCAGGTGTGGTGCGGGAGGTGGGTAGGGTGCTGGCCCTAGCTGATGGGTGGGGCGAGGAGGCCGCCATCTTTAGCGGGGAGGTGGTGCGCCAATGCGCGGCCCTGTTGGAGGGAGAGGTGGCGCGGATCATGGAGGTGTTTTGGCAGCCTGTGGAGGACATGATGGAAGAGGTGGAGGTGGTGGCGGAGAAGCAGCAGCAGCAGGTGGTGGCGGAAGAGCAGGAGGAGAAGCCCCAGGAGCAGGGGCAGGAAGAGCCAGGGCCTTCCCCGAAGAGCGCCTCGCTGGAGGCGCTGGAGGCGCTGAAGGTCTTGCAGTTACAGCTGGAGCCTGTGAATCGGGAGTGCAGCCGACAACACTTTCGTCTCAAGGTCACAACACTTCGGAGGCGGAAGCCTTATCTGGAACACAGAAGCACCATCATCCAGAGCATCCCTGGCTTCTGGGTCAAAGTTGTATCCTTAATTTTGTATTTGAGAGACCACGTTGTGGCCGGGCTAGTGCAAGGGGTACCTAACATAGCGGGCCGTTTGGGTACCAAAATGTATCCGTTGGATTGTGCATTGTGGGCACACTCAGGGAAATGTGATCCTGAAATTGTGGGGGCATGCTGATTTTCTGCATAGCAGGAAGTAAGACTAGGGCTTTAGTTGCAGAGGTCCAAAAAGGTATTGTCATTAGTGCCAGGGCCTCTTGAGACAAAAGAGTTGTCTTGTGCACAGGTTCTTCTTGGAATAACCATCAGGGAAAACGGAGGTGAGAGTGGGGAGTTATGAAAGCGCATCCTAGTTAGAGCCAGGAGTGTTTGCTGTGCGGAAGTAAGCTTGTTCTGTCCAGATGGAGATCAGGGCCTCCCTCTCAGAATCGGAGGCTCCCTGTTTTAGTGCACAGATATGCACACCCCGAGGGGCTCATTGTTCCGTCATGCAGTCTGTATTGAAGGAATAGGACTAGATGCTAGTGGGGCCTTGAGATCAGACACTCCCAGGCCGCTGTCCAGGCTCGCTCTGTTCTCCCAGCCCTTTCACCTCCGGCATCTAGAGGCTCCTTGACGTAAAGCAGTTTGTGAACCACCCCCGGATGTCGGCCATGATTAGCACCCAAGATAAAGACATGCTTAGCTACATGACCAACTTGAAGGTCAGGCTGGGGAGGAGAGGGGAAATGATTTATCCCGGAAAGCAGGAAAGAGCAGGTGTGCTGGAGAGAGATTTCACCCTCCGCCTCCACTTCGTCCTGGCAGGTGGAGGAACTCATATATCCCAGTGATTACCGCAAGATCATGTTGTTTTTCCGGAAGAACCCCTATTTCCAGAATGAGGTGGTTGTTAAGGAGTATCTCATTGAGGTCACTGGTAAGAGACAGCTCCCTGGATCGTGGGGGAGGGCAGATGGGGTGAGGTGAACTTGAAACGTGATTTAGGCCCTTGTCCCACGCTCCTTTTCCCACAGGATATAGGGCATCTCATCTCGCTCCAATTCAGTGGCACCGTCGTTTTGAAAAGGAGGTGTATAGCCGCAGGCACAACAACAGCGGCCTTAACTTCTTCAACTGGTTCTCTGACCACAGCTGTGTAGGATCTAGCAGGATTGCTGAGGTGGGGTGCCTCTGGGCCTCCTCAGCAATGGCAATGTTGTTTGGCTGGTCGGGCGGAGGGGTGTGGGCCTGGCCTGGCCTGGCCTGTCCCGACCTGGCCCCTTTCCCCTACCAGATCATCGGCGAGGACCTGTGGCCCAATCCCCTGCGCTACTACCCGAGGGAGAAAGGCCCCACCGGGACAGGTCACCGAGAGGAGGACAGGTGGGTAAGGAGCCCAGGGGCTGGGCGCTGAAACGAGTAAGCTGGGTCGTTTATTTCACTCATGGAGGAGTTGAGGCTCAGAGGCATACAGTGACACCAGGGCGTGAGGGCGTCAGGGTGCGACAGCACGTCTGGAAAACTGCAGTGCAGGACTGGTTCTGACTAGGGAAGCTTTAGGCGAGTGAAGCAGCATGAGAGTCAAAGTCACTGAGATTCAAAGGTGCACGTCTCTGAACTGTCATTCCATGGCCATCAACCCCACCCTCAGGCCTCCTGTACCGCCCCCTTAAATTTGGGCTTGCCTCAGGTTCCCCCCACCACCTGGTTTCCACAAAGGTGTGTGAGACCCCTTTGTGCAAAGCCTTACCCCGCTGTCCCATCATTTTTTTCTGTTTTGATCATCACCGTCATCTTTTACTTTTCTTATGCATCTCCTTCACCTGCCACGGCTATTGTGAGAACAGTGGCCATTTTGCGTCGATTATGAAGAAAAGTTTCTAATATGCGGTTGGAGGAAATGTAAGAGATCACAGGGGATGTGACTCTGTCTCCTGGGCAGGGCCTTAAAAAGTTAAAGCGGTCTTTAGCATCATTCAGAGAGGTTGGGTTATTATGTGTGTGCCTGTGTGTGTTTTCAAAGGCACTCCCGATCTTGAGATGCGTGTGATGGAGCATCACCCTTGACCTAAGAAGCTGCTTTGGGTGAAGGTGAACGGTCAACGTGGTTGTCGTGCACACGAAGAAACGAAGAGAGGTCTGGTGGTGAGACGTACAGAGAGGGAGACACCAGTAAACCTGGAATAAAACCGGAAGATAAATAAGCAGCATCAGTTGTATGTGTTTGTGTGGTGTTTGTGCAGGGGCTCAGGGTAGACACATCAGCCCCAGGCAGGCTTCTCAGTTTGCTGCCTGGGAATTACCAGTCCATGGAGAGTTGTAGAGGTGGGGGGAAATCATACTTTGGGATTGCATCAGAGGATGCAGTTCTGCCTGTGGGATGGGGGTTGGGGAGGAAGGAGAAATAAGAGTAGGACTGGTTAACTGGGGCTTGTCATTTTTCCAAGGGAAGTGCGAAAGTTCAAGGAAAGGGCCTGGTGAGCAAGGGCCTGAGATTGAAATGCTGGAAGTTAATTTTGTTGGATAGTGGTCCTCCATGTATCCTCCCTGTTGCATATCATCAGACACTTCAATGGGATACAACGGGGGGAAGCCTTAGCATTTAACTCACTGTTGGACCGGATGCCCTTCTAGTGCATATGAACACAGGGTCTTTTGCTGAGACAATTGGCCTCTCAGGGCTAGGGTTCCAGACAACATCTCAGGACATGGGGGTATAAGGTGTATGGAGGACATCTGGGGAGGTGAGAGAGACACAGGTGGGAAGGCAGTGAGGATGTTAGTTTGCTCTGGCAAAGGTGACCAGGGGAAAAGGTAAGTTTGCTGGGAAACGGATAAGCAAACAAAAACAGAGTCCCTCACATCTGAGTGAGCTCACGTGAACTCTGTTCTTTTTTCCGGGGGACTCAGTTTGGGTACAAAAGGGCACACGGGGAGAGGGGAGAGGTGAGGGGAGTGGGGAGTTGGGGATGTTAAACAGGCAAGTGCCAGGCCACCCAGCTGTGTGCTCTCTGTCCCGTGACGGCACAGTGGTTAATATCCCTATTTTCAGACAGGCTTAAGCCCTCTGCGCAAGGCCCGCTTCAGGCCAGGTCCCCAGAAAGTAAACATTTTTCTCATGAACAGTCTGGTAGAGGTGTCCCATCCTCGCTGAATGGCTGGGCACACCGTGTTTCAACCACAAAGGCACTGTCCTTCTTCTGGGGCCTTGCCAGCACTCTGTGCCCCTGAGGCCAATGGGAAGACCTAGAGCATACCGAGCTCACCCAGGAAGTGGTGAGCACTTCGGGTGCTCCTTGCCAAGTGGCTGGCTGCTTCCCAGAAGCACGTCTGTCTCTGGACCAGGCAAAGGACAGACTCTGCCACAAACGGAGCAGGGAATGTTCAATGTTTGTCCCCCCAGTGTTCTTCTCTCTTCCCAGATACAGCGGCTCCAGCACAGGCGTCCCTGAGGGTGGCATATTGACAGTACCATTTCCGTCCCACATGTTGAGCTGTCGCTCAACGACTTTTGGTAGAAGAGCCTTCTCCCAAAAGCCCCAGCTCTTTCCAGGACGAGGGTTTGACAATCAAAGTTCATGGAGTCACGGATGTCCCCTTCAAAGTGCACTGGGTTAGATCGCCTGCTCAGTGTCAGGTTTTGTATTTGAACATCTACATCCCAGCTATGCCCCTTCTACAGTGCAGACATCCGAAGGTCTAGAAGGCAAGGCTTGGCCTTTGCCCGCTGCTGTCCCCACAACCACCCCACAGACACTGTAGAAACAGGTCTTCTCAGCTTCTCGCACTGTACACCTCAAGGAACCCTTGGGGCTTCCGCATGCTGGTCCCTGTCTTTCCTGGTGCTGGTAAAAATAAACTATGCTCTGATAACCCTGCGGTGGGAGTGGGACAGCATACTGGTGCGTGGTCTTAGGCAACCTCAGACGGGGCTTGTTCTAAGGACTCCAGGATGTTTATCCACATCCAGAACATTTAGTAAGGTCTTGCAAAGGACTTAATCACCAAAGCAAAGGTTGGGACAGGCTCCCCCAACTCCTAACATCTCCTGCCAGTGCTTAGGTACCAAGGCTATGCTTAGGCCTGACCTGTCCTGGAGTGAAGCTGGGCAGACGTTCATGGATCAGGTAGCGGAACTGTAAACTGTGGACGGTTGACTTGATTGTCATTGTCTGGAGACTTGGCATGATGTGTGCCCCAGAGGCTATAGCTTACTGAGTTTCCTCCTGGGCTACAGAGCTTAGGCGTAGGTGTGACCCGGTCTCTTAAGGGCTTTTTCACGTGGGGCCTAATATCTAGGTGCGAGTAGATTGAATGCACAGTTGCACACGTTGCCTGAGGTTTCCTTCCGTTGAACTTCAGGGCATGTGAGGCCCGGCAGATTACTGATCAATCTATGAGCATTCTGGCTCAATCACTCTGAGCCACGTTTGCGTTTCCTGGTCTCTGGACATGTTCGTGTTTTCCTCTGTCTGAAATGAAGATGGTGTGTCCGTGTTGTGTTTGCCCATGATCTCACTCTGAGCGTGAGTTGGTGTTCCTTCCTCTGGCTTTGCCCATGCCTTCGTCTCTCTGATCTTCCACCCATGCCTGTGCCCATATGCACGCCTCTAGTGCCATAGCTGTCTCAGTCTGTTCATGTCCCTGTTTCGATACACGTGCTCTGGGGTGCTGTTACTCACTTACTTATTTGTTAAAGTTTGTGTCTCTGAGTTGGTCTGTGCCTGCGTTCCACCCTTTCCTCCATTCCTGCATCAAATGCTTCCACCACCTTGAACTGGGACTTTTTTGTGACTTCCGTTATCTTTGTGAGCAACAAGAAATGCTTTATTGCAGGTGGAGTTAGCAGTGACACACATTTGGAAACAGAGGAATAGGCATGCCCTTGTGGCAAATCACCAACAGACAAGAATATCTTGGTGGAGGTGAGAATATCAATTACGGCCCCCAGAGGGTGATGAGGACATTGAGGGAATGCATTTGCCAGGGAAGCTTCCAGGAGGAGAACGTTTGGGGTTGACTTGTTAGTGTTTTGTAAACACTAGTGCAGGAGTGAAGGAAGATGACTCTTATTCCTCCCCATTTTATTCTTGCGTTGGTCATTAAACCGACATTATGTGGGCACAATTTCTTCATGAGTTTTAATAAAGCATCACCCGAACGATAGGAATTGGGGCTAGTCTTCCTGTGAAGAGAAAAGTTGTTAGAGAATCCTTGCCCTCGGTGACCTCCTATGACCCAGTGAGAGGGGGTGCATGAACAAAATACGGGCATACCGAATAGAAACTCGTGGACCAAGCACCTCACCCAGAGGATCAGGTGGTGCTGAAGGAAGGTGAGGGCTTCAGGAAGAGAGAGGTATGAGTAAAGGAAAGTGTGATGTGTAGATTCATGAGTTTTGCCATACCTGAAGAGTGTGAGGGGCATGATTTCTTGAAATACTTGTCCTGCCCCTTTCTCTCCTGTCTCCACCTGGGACTGCAAATACGTAAGCCTCGGATTGCTCAGTGGAGTCTGGCAAATAATCTAGGCTGTTACATTTTCTGCATCATTTTTGTTCTCTTTCTGCTCCTCAGCCAGGATGATTTCAATTAACCTGACTTTAGGTTTTGTGATTCTTCTGCCTGCTCAAACCTTCCTTTGAAGTCTCTACTGAAGGTGTTGATTCACATGCTGTGGTTTTTCAGCCCCATAATTCCTATTTATTTCTGCTTTGTGATTCTTCTGCCTGCTCAAACCTTCCTTTGAAGTCTCTACTGAAGGTTTTGATTCACATGCTGTGGTTTTTCAGCCCCATAATTCCTATTTGTTTCTGTTTTAAATGTCTCTTTGTTGAGAGTCTCTATTTCGCTAGACCTTGGTCTCCTGGTTTCTTTTAGTTCTTGCTCCATCGTTTCCTTTGTCAGGTGAGCGTGGGTATGACTCTTGATTGAATGTCTGCCTACAGAGTTAAAGTACTTGGTTTCCTCATGCACAGTTTCTATTAATTTGCTTATCTGACCTGTGATGGGGCAAATACACACTTGTTTCATTGCATGCCTTGTAAGTGGTGTTGAAAACTGGAGATTTTGAAGTTTGGAATGCAGTAAATGGGGAGGAGGTTTTTCTCCCTCGTATTCATGTGTGGCTGCTGGTTGTAGTTGATCCTTTCCGTTACTATGCCGAACTATTTTTGGTTAGACGGCTTTCTTTGCCGTGTGCTGTGTAGTCACTGGTGTTTCTGTTCCACTGCGTGGGTGGACACAACCGATTATTATTTTTTTAAACCGCCGGGGTGCTGGGTCAGGGGGTTTGGGGAGGTAGCAAGGAAACACAAATTTCAAAAACCAGTCTCCTGGTCTCTGCAGATTACCTTGGGGCTGGGTGCACAGCTTCATCACCGTATACACCATTTTCATTTTCCCAAGTCTTCCCACCCAGTACACCTGGAGACTAAAGATCAGCCAGAGGTGAAAACGTAGGGTCTCCTCAAATCTTTTCTGAGCCAGTGAATGTGTGTGACCTTGTCTAGCAACACGGGGACGGGCAAATTTCTCCTTTACCCCTGTTGAGGTCCTTTTGGCTCTCCTAATAATTATGTGGACACAAGACAGATTAACAGGAAAAATAAACCAATTTAATTCATGTACACAGAAGTCTCAGAAATGGGACCGCCTGAAGTGACCAAAGCCCGCTGAATGTATCTAGTTTGGGACAAATAAATATTTTTATACATTCGACAAAACAAAGAGGCTTGTGCTTGCTTGGGCAAGCAGCCTAATGAAGAAGTGTCAGCGTTCATTTATCCAGCTTTCTTAGCCTTGAATTTCCTAACTGTGGTGACAAGGATGCTTTCTAGCCTCCTGCCATAGGGAGGATACCGTCACATGGATTTAGTTCACACTTTGGGGGAAGGCAGGGGGCCAGAGTATTTTTGTTGTGGTTTTCAATCATTTCCCCTCACTGACCGTTTCCCTGGTAGCCTCCGTTCAAAATAATCAACGTGCCGGTGAGGCATATCTTGGGTGGCCTGCTCTGAGCCCCAAGGATTCCCTCCTCTGCAACTTCCCTTGATGTTTCACAAAGAAAAGGCTAAGGTGATGGCCGTGGAGAGCAAAACTGGGTGAGTAGCTCAGTGCTAAGAGATCTGCAAAGGGAGAAAAGAACATAGGTTAGAATGAGGATGAAGAAAAACTGAAAAGAACAAATCAAATCAAAGTACATTTCCCCAAACCCTACCGAAACAGTTCCCCAGTCCTGGGAAGACATCAGTCCAATAAAACGGCTTTGCTTCATTTATGTGACGAAAGCATTTCCTTCACTTTTAATAAGTTGGAGACTATTTTTCCCATTTGATTTATGTAGAAGCAGTATTTTCCACTGATGATTGCATAAGCTCATCCTCGCTGAGCAGTCAGGATGTCCAGAGCAAGTCCATTTTGGAGCACCACTGATGCTAGGCTGTTAACTTCTGACTGAAGTATTTTCACACTTTGCATAGGGGAACTGAACTCTTGTTCCACTACCATGGAGAGTTAAGATGGCTGTTCTAATTCATAACCTCCATAGCTTGGGAATAAGATCCTGAACAATGAAAAGAAGTTGGAGTTGTGATACCCAATGGATTGTCTATGACTTCCCTGCTGGCACCTTTATGGGACACAGGTTTATGAACAAAGGAGCCCAGGTTTGTAATTTGGCTGCATTTAGGGTGGAGTATTTGGTGACAGAAGGAGCCAGGTATCCAAGTCCCCATTGTCCTGACCGGTTAGGTGGACACCCTTTATATACTTTGCTGCCACCTAACATAAAAAGACCAGTGTGGTTTGCAGACAAGGTTACAACTGAGGCTCGGGCTTCGGAGGGCAGGTCCCAGGGAGAGGACTGGGGTTGGCTGCGTGAACACAGCCTGAAGGGGGCTAGTGCGCCACAGCTAGCCGGGAGGGAGTCCAGGGAAAAGTCTGGAGCTGCCGAAGAGGCAAGAGACCATTGTTTCGGGGTGCGCGAGGAGACGGGATTCAGAGCACCGCCGAAACGAGCTTCAGAGACGGGCGCGAGACGCAGCTGTCGGTGAGGACAGAGACGGGCGTGAGACGCTAAGGCTGCTGCTGCCGCCACCAAGAAGCCTGTGTGCGAGCACAGGTCACGATCCACACCTCCCCTCCCGGGAGCCTGTGCAGCCCGTCACTGCCAGGGTGCCGGGATCCAGGGACAACTTTCCCGGGAGAACGCACAGGGGGCGCGCCTCAGGCTGGTGCAACGTCACGCCGGCCTCTGCCTCCGCAGGCTCGCCCCGCATCCGTACCCCTCCCTCTCCCCACTGGCCTGAGCGAGCCAGAGCCCCCGAATCAGCTGCTCCTTTAACCCCGTCCTGCCTGAGGGAAGAACAGGCGCCAGAGGGCGACCTACATGCAGATGCAGGGCCAAAGCTGAACCCCAGGAGCTGTGCAAACAAAGAAGAGAAAGGGAAGTCTCTCCCCGAAGCCTCAGGAGCAGAGGATTAAAGCTCCACAGTCAACTTGATGTACCTGCATCTGTGGAATACCTGAATAGACAATGAATCATCCCAAAATTGAGGCAGTGGACTTTGGGAGCAACTGTAGACTTGGGGTGTGCTGTATGCGACTACTAGTTTATGATTTTAATGTGTATCCTAGTACAGTTTTAGCCCTTGGTATCATTGGTGGATTTGTTTATTGGTTTGGTTGCTCTCTTCTTTTTTTCCGTGTATTACTTTTTTATTATTTTTAATTTTTTTATTTTAATAATATTTTTAATTTTTTATTTTAATAACTCTAATATATTTTATTTATATTTTCTTTCTTCTTTATGTCCCTTTTCTTCTTTTGAGCCGTGTGGCTGGCAGGGTCTTGGTGCCCCAGCCGGGTGTCAGGCCTGAGCCTCTGAGGTGGGAGGGCTGAGTTCAAAACATTGGACCTCCAGCGACCACCCGGCCCCACATAATATCAATCAGTGAGAGCTCTCCCAGAGATCTCTGACTCCCTGCTAAGACCCAGCTCCACTCAACGAGCAGCAAGCTCCAGGGCTGCACGCCCCATGCCAAACATCTAGCAAGATAGGACCACAACCCCACCCATTAGCAGAGAGGCTGCCTAAAATCATAATAAGTTCACAGACACCTCAAAACACACCACCAGATGCGGCCCCGCCCACCAGAAAGACAAGATCCAGCCTCATCCACCAGAACACAGGCACCAGTCCCCTCCACCGCGAAGCCTACACAACCCACTGAACCAACCTTACCCACTGGGGGCAGACACCAGAAGCAATGGGAACTATGAACCTGCAGCCTGAGAAAAGGAGACCCCAAACACAGTAAGATAAGCAAAATGAGAAGACAGAGACAAACACAGCAGATGAAGGAGCAAAGTAAAACCCCACCAGACCAAACAAATGAAGAGGGAATAGGCAGTCAACCTGACAAAGAACTCAGAGGAATGACAGTAAAGACGATCCGAGATCTTGGAAATAGAATGGAGAATATACAAGAAACCTTTAACAAGGACCTAGGAGAACTAAAGTGCAAGCAAACAATGATGAACAACACAATAAATGAAACTGAAAATTCTCTAGAAGGAATCAATAGCAGAATAACTGAGGAGAAGTGACCTGGAAGATAAAATAGTGGAAATAACTGCCACAGAGCAGAATAAAGAAAAAAGAATGAAAAGAATTGAGGACAGTCTCAGAGACCTCTGGGACAACATTAAACGCACCAACATTCGAATTATACGGGTCCCAGAACAAGAAGAGAAAAAGAAAGGGACTGAGAAAATATTTGAAGAGATTATAGTTGAAAACGTCCCTAATATGGGAAAGGAAATAGTCAAGTCCAGGGAGCGCAGAGAGTCCCAGATAGGATAAATCCAAGGAGAAAAAACGCCAAGACACATATTAATCAAACTATCAAAAAAGAAATACAAAGAAAAAAATATTAAAACAGCAAGGGAAAAGCAGCAAATAACATACAAGGGAATCCCTGTCAGGTTAACAGCTGACCTTTCAGCAGAAACTCTGCAAGGCAGAAGGGAGTGGCAGGACATATTTAAAGTGATGAAAGGGAAAAAACTACAATCGCGATTACTCTACCCAGCAAGGATCTCATTCAGATTCGACGGAGAAATTAAAACCTTTACAGACAAGCAAAAGCTAAGAGAATTCAGCACCACCAAACCAGTTTTACAACGAATGATAAGGGAACTTCTCTAGGCAGGAAACACAAGAGAAGGAAAAGACCCACAATAACAAACCCAAAACAATTAAGAAAATGGTAACAGGAACACACATATCGATCAGTACCTTAAATGTAAATGGATTAAATGCTCTAATCAAAAGACACAGACTGGCTGAATGGATACAAAAACAAGACCCATATATATGCTGTCTTTACAAGAGACCCGCTTCAGACCTAGGGACACAGACAGACTGAAAGTGAGGGGATGGAAAAAGATATTCCACGCAAATGGAAAGCAAAAGAAAGCTGGAGTAGGAATTCTCATGTCACACAAAATAGACTTTAAAATAAAGACTATTTTTCTTTCAGTAAAGTTACATGTACCTTTATTATATTAATATATACACTACCAAATGATAAAGACGATTACCAGAGACAAAGAAGAACACTACCTAGTGCTCAATCCAAGAGGAAGATATAACAGTTGTAAATATTTACACACCCAACATAGGAGCCCCTCAAAACCTAAGGCAAACGTTAACAGCCATGAAAGGGGAAATTGACAGTAACAGAGGACAGGCATCTGTGTTCCTCCCAATCCCCCTAGTCTGTTCTAATGGCAGGTAACTAAGATCACTGGGGCACAAGACCATCTGATTTAGAACATTTAGGAGGCTCCTTTTGTCTCTATTAGGGATCTTTACCAGCATGCACCTCTGAAAAAGGAATTTTTTTAGGCAGAAAACACTCATTGGAAATACAGTTCACCCAGTTAGCCTATTATATGCTATAGTATTTTCTTACATGGAAACAGGCAAAGAGTACCTGAAATCACCTGAAATGCTCACCAAGCAATAAAATAAGACTTCCACTATCTTTCTGATTGAAACTTTGTATTTTCGTAAAACTGTACAGCCCACGAGACCTGTGAGGACAAATACAAACTATGAATAACGGGCTTAATTCTCCTCCATTATATAATAAGGAGAGAGGTTTCCACCTCTGCCTTTTGCTCAGAGCAATTATTTTAGAAAACTTGTCGTTAAGTACTCTCTCCTCGTTTTGAAATGTGTATGAATCTTTCGGATGGGACTTTTCTCAGCTTTGTGACCCAGAAGTGTCCTTCTCAAGGACCTGGGGACTATCTCTTTGAAACAAAACCAGGAAGGGAGAGGGAGCCCATCTCCCAGGCTCTGTGGGAGGTGAGGGGCTGAGCTTCTGTAGGCTCCTGGCCCCAACCTGCAAACCCACCTCTCGTCACAAAGACAGGAGCGGTTCGTCTTTCCTCTGGACGAAGCTGATTAGCTACCACAGACGGTCCCTGCAATTCGCAGGTCAACTCAGGATGGCTGTGTATGTGTATAGTACACGCTGCTGCCAGGTCTTGCTGAGGCCTAGTCAGTGCTCATCTTGAACATTCACAGAAGGAGCTCTAGCTGCCTGACCACATAAAAGGGTGAGATTTTCCTTCTGTCTTTGCCTCTCTTGGCGAATTCCCTGTGGTGTGCACCACATTCTGATTTAACGCTTATCTGATGATAAAACTGCTGTCTTTCGCTTCTGCTTTGTGGAGAGGTTTGCTGGGGGTTGGAAGGAGATTTGCGTTTTAAGTATATTTCCCAAATGAACCTCAAATCCTTTGTGGAATAGGTGAAATACAGAAACATAAGCTACTATATACATAAGCAATGACTATATCTACGTACACTCTGATATTCTTTGTAAGAGTCAAAATCATATTTATTGCTAATTTCCTTTTCATCTACTGCAATGAAAACGATGTTAAATTTTTATAGCATATGCTAGTCATTAAATTTCCACTGGCTATTTCATCTATTCTCTAGGCTACAAAAAAATTCTACGGTAATTTATTGACAAATAAAAGTGTGGAGCAAATGTATTACGTATTTGACACTAATGGAACTATAATTCCCTTTTCATCACACAAACGCATCCCAGGAACTCCACCATCTGAATTCTAGGGTTTCCAGGAGCTTATCCTGGTTAGTTACGTTCACAAATTGTGCTTCCATCTGTGCTTTTAATATAGATTTAGAAAAAATAGCTCTATTATAAATCTTCAGGGGCTTCCATGGTGGCGCAGTGGTTGGGAGTCCGCCTGCCGATGCAGGGGACGCAGGTTCGTGCCCCAGTCCGGGAGGATTCCACATGCCGCGGAGCAGCTGGGCCCATGAGCCATGGCCGCTGAGCCTGCGCGTCCGGGGCCTGTGCTCCGCAATGGGAGAGGCCACAACAGTGAGAGGCCTGCGTACCGCAAAAAAAAAAAAAACAAAAACAAAAACAAAAACTTCAAAACATGGCTTATTTTCTTTGTGTAAAATGCTACGAGCGGGGCTTCCCTGGTGGCGCAGTGGTTGAGAGTCCGCATGCCGATGCAGGGGACGCGGGTTCGTGCCCCGGTCTGGGAAGATCCCACATGCCGCGGAGCGGCTGGGCCCGTGAGCCATGGCCAGTGAGACTGCGCATCCGGAGCCTGTGCCCCGCAACGGGAGAAGCCACAACGGTGAGAGGCCCGCGTACCGCAAACAAAAACAAAACAAAATGCTACGAGCAAAGGAGAAATACCTTCAAAATGATGGGAGTTAATTCATCCATTTGTTCCCTTATTTAAAATATGTATAAAGGTTACTAGGCATTAGGAATAACAAGAGGAAATGTCTCCTGTCCTCAGAGTGAGCACAGTTCCTTGGGGGCAAAGGCAAACTCTGAAGTGTCAACTAAAATTGATGTGATCTATGGGAAGTAGAGGAAGAAACCAGCCTGGTTCAGTGAGGGAAGCCTGTGCAATTTCAGATGGAATAATTTTGAAGTGACCCTAACAGTATGAAGTGGTTTTACTTGAATAAAAGAGAGGGACGTCCCTCTCTATTAATATTCTATTTTTACAATACCAACAGAAATGTAAACTAGGTTATTTCTAGTACTGCTCTGAAGGACGGTCTTATTCTGAAGGTTCCATATTGACTTGTGCTTCAACTCCTGTCTTCAAGGCTCTCTGGGGAAGGGGCGTGCTCACCGTGCCCGGGGGATGCCCCCAGATGCGGGACCACCCGGCTCTTCCATCTTCCTTGCGAAAGCCTGGCCTTCACCCCAGAATCCCACACTGTTCAGAGACTTTGTGCTCATTAACTTCTTAATCTGGTCCATTCTAATAACGCAAAGCTGTTTTAGTTAATTATTATTCTGAAAACCCAGTTAAGAATTTAATCATTTCTAAGCAAATCACTTAAATACTAGTGGGACTAACCATGGTGCAGCACTTAACGAATTACTTGGTCTCTCTCTGTAGGAATATTATTTAGTCAGAATTGGACATCTCCTTTCCCTCAGCCAGCCCTCCTCTTAAACGACAATGGTTTTAAAATTCCAATTTTATGACGTAGTTTACCACTCATTTACCAGTCATTTTCTAAATTAAGTGTCTCAGGTCTTTTCCATGCCACTCAACTCGGAGACTCAGAGTTAGAGCTTATGGGTAGATGTACGATCGTATACTGGATATTTCGGAGAGACAGTCCTCCAAGATTTCTACTAAAGTGCACCTGTTTCTTTGGACAACTGGAATTGCCCTCCTCTACTTCTGATAAGTACTACACCCTATTAATTTTATACATTTAAACATTTTTTTCCTCCTATACTGAGTGTTAGCTAGAAGGTAGGAAACTCGCTCCTGATTTAGGAAAAGGAGACATTCTAGTCCTTTTCAGTGCTCTATAACATATCCTAAAATTTCCATCTCTGTATCTATCTGCCTTTCTAACTACCTATTTATTTTTTTCCTTTTCTTCCTTCTTCTCCTCTTCCTCCTTCTTGTCTCTTTCTCTGTCTCTGTCTTTGTCTCTATCTCTCTCTCACACACACACTCCTCATGTATATCTGGGGAAGATGCTGATGAGATTGCTATTCTTTACAATCCCTAAGTCTGTAGAGATGTCAATCTTTAAAAGACAGTGTGTGATCTCTCCTTTGAGAACCTGATACCCTTCTGGGAAAGCAGTATACTTGCTGCTTAGCGGTGATGAGATGTCCCAGGAGCTACTAAAACCTGACTCCTGTGTTTTTTCTTGAAAAATTTAATCATCAACACAATTGCTAACTCAAACCCTGTAAGTTGTCCTTCATTTTATGTTACAGGAATGTTCAAAGCCAATAAATTGAAGTCGCAGGTGCTCCACTCTCAGAGTTATTAAACATGAAAACTCTTTTATGTCCCTGAAGAGTCTGCTGAATTCATTGTACTAAGTACTTGCTTGCATTCCTAGAAATGAAGGGCAAAATTGTATCAATTGGTGGGTGTGGATTTGTGTGTCCAAGTCCATTTATCTGGTAGAAAACTGATCCTGTCTTTATTTAAAGTCTTAATATCTTGTTCATCATGTATTCTGCATCACTTCTGAGTTTTTAAAATAGTGCATTAAATATTATTCACCTCGATTACTAAATTTTTTTGGTGCACCCCTAAATTTTGTATCCAATGTAACAGCCTCACTTGCCACCCTGTCCCTGTCCAGCAGGACAACCTGACGTTAGTTTAAGTTCTGAAGTGATTGAGGACTTCACTCTTGCTTTTCTTTTGCTTTGTTTTTTTACATAGTAAGTAGTGTTAGGGGTATGAACACGATAAATTGCCACTAACAGAGAAATATCGATAGAGACATAAAATGTGTCCTTGCTTTTATGTGCAAAATATCCAAACCCTGGATGGGTATATTCTGGTCCATCTCAGTTTTTTGGTGTATATTTAAGTTTATCCACGTTAAAAATACTGATAAAAAGTAGCAAGTTGCGATAAAATACAAATGAAGTGAGTCAATGCATTAAGGGCATATTCCAGCTTTATCGCACACTATCCACATGATCCCAACACCTTTAAACCTCAGCCATGCCATCCCCTTGTGGGGACAATACATATCAATTTTGTGAAGAAGGTTTTCATCCACGATAAAATAGAAGCAAGCGTAATGAGGTAGGAAGTGTGGACTAGGTTATATTTAAGAAGAGAATATGAGTACGTTACAATCTGTGATGTACAAAGTTCTATAGGTATTAGTCATTCGTTTTTCAGTTTTCACACCAGAGGTAAAACCTGGAGGCAGCGGCTGTGCCCCCGTCAGGAGTGTGGCGTGTGGACTCTACTCTCTGAATTACTCCAAGCCCACTCAACCTGGTCACCCAAATTCCCCGCATGAGACCACCTGCTTGCTTTTTGTTTCTTGTCTCCATGGCTCAGTGCTTTACTGCCAGAGAGACTTGTGATTCCTCCTTTTCTTTTTCTGCTTCACGGAGACAATTGCCAGCGACAGAAACCCAGGAAAACTTAGCACAAAGCAGAAAACCGAGTCTAAAACTCCCAGAGGGGAACTTTCTAAAAGGCCATTAAGTTTCCTAAATGATAACATAAGTGTGAAAAATCTCATAGGTTGGTGCTTTCCGTTTCCTGACAGGTAAAAATGGTAATAATCATCACAGCCAGTGAACGACACTGACAAATGACACTCCTATAGTCTCTCTTAGTTCTAAGCTCATTCACATGTATCGTTTCATCTTTGTCCTCACAAGGAACTTGTCAGATTTCCATCTCAACGTCCTCATGCGAGTGAGGATAATGTCAAAAAACTTACAGAGAGACTGTGACTTACTCGAGATCACCAAAAAGAAATCTGAATTTAAGGTTCCTGTATCTTAGTCCTTTTCTATTGCAACCACGCCTCGCTGTTTTACTTAAAATTACGTTCATTTAAGTAACTGCTTCAGTAAAATGAAATGTTACAAGACTAGGAACCTTTGTAGGCCAGGTTACACAGTGCTCTAAACACTTAACCTACGTTATGGTTTGGTCTGACCATTACAAATTCCGTACACTGCGGGCATCGTTCTGGAGGTGTAACTTACACACAGCTTACATTAGCGTCAGGGGTACACGGTAATGCCTCGACGTCGGTATACACTGTGAAATCACCACCAGAATAAACCTAGTTAAAGTCTGTCACGACACACAGGTGCAGTTTTCTTCCTGCAGTGAGACCGTGTTTCATTCAGTGTTACTGAGAAGTAACTGACGTCCGCCACTGCGTTAAGTCTACGGTGTGCGCAGCACATGGTTTGATTTAATGGTGAGAACCGCCCCATAGAGTTCCAATACTACGCAGCACAGTATTGCTAGCCGTGGTCACTGTGCGGGACATCACATCCCAGGGCTTCTTTCTGTCACAACTAGAAGTTTGCACCTTCCGACCCCTTTTCCCCTATCTCCTCCACGCCCCGCCCCCACCTCTGGCGACCACCACTCCGTTCTCTGCATCTAGGAGCTGGTTTTCTGTCTGTCTGTGGCCTGGATCCCACGGAGAAGAGAGGCCGTGTGCTGTTTGTCTTCGTCTGGCTACTTTCACTCACCCTACGGCCCTCCAGGTCCATCCGCCGTCACACATGGCGGCACGCCCTCCTTTTTCACGGCTGAGTGGCACCGATCGTGCGCGCGTGAGCGCCCCTCCTCTGTATCCGCTCTCCGCTCACGGACTCGCAGGGGCCCCCGCCGCGCCTACTGCGAAGAGCGCTGGGGTGAATGCGCCGCTGCAGACACCTGGCTGAGTCGGTGCTGACCCTGAGGGTTTGCCCAGCCCCGTCAGTGGCCCCAGGGGCACGGTCTCGTGAGCACCAGACTCCGGCTGACCCTCAAGCGGAAGCTCTGCACGGAGGCAAATGTAGGCAGTCCTATGGGACCTCAAGCCTCAGCCCCTTCGGCCACCAGGGCCCGGCCGTGTCCCCCGGTGGCAGTTAAAACTGGGGCCACAGCCACTGACGTAAATCCGGGGTCACTGACGTAAATCCGGGGGTCAGCGACGTAAAACCGGGTTCAGCGACGTAAATCCGCGGTCAGCGACATAAATCCGGGGCCTCAGACATAAAACCGGGATCAGCGACGTAAATCCGGGGGTCACTGACATAAAACTGAGGTCACTGACGTAAAACCGGGCCCCCAGAGGTAAAGCCGGGGTCTCAGCCGTAAAGCCGGCGCCACGGACGTAAAACTGGGGTCACTGACGTAAAACCGGGGCCTCAGGCTTAGTAAAACCAGGGCCTCGGACGTGAAGCCAAGCCTGCAGACGCCTGTCAAGCCCAGGCGGAGTACCTGGTGTGCTGGGCGGCGCGAGGGCTGCAGGAGGCCCGGCTCTGACCCCGAGGACACCAGGCCGCCCTGTGCGCCTCAGGCCACAGCCCTGCCCCTCCGGCGTCTCCGGGTCCCCATCGCCGCGCAGCAGCCAGGCGGTGAGTCCCCGGGCCTCTGAGAGCGGCTTCCGGGGTCCTTGTGGGCCCGGCCCTGGCAGTTCTCAGAGCTAGGGGTTCCGGGGCTGCACGCAGGAGGAGGTCTTAGAAGTCGGGGTGCCGCGTGTGGGGTTCCAACCCTGCTCTTCAGGGAGCAGCCCAGGGTTATGGCGAGCCCGCGTCCCAGAGTAGGCATCGCTCAGCCGGGTTTCGGGGGTTTTCAGAGGAAGTGGTTCCAAGTGTAGCTGTAGATCCCGTATTTGCGGGGTGCAGGGGAGCGAGTTCAGCATCCTCCTCGGTCCCCATCCTGAACGTGAACCCTGTGGTTCTCATTTACCCGACATTACAGATCAGGAAACCGAAGCCCAGAAAAATTCCGATTTTCGCTCGTAGTTACTCACGGTGAACAGGGACTCGTGGACTCAAGAGTCAGGCAGCCCAGGACCCCATGCCATCCTGCCTCCCAGGAAGCTGCACAGACACTCACTGCTTCGATGCAGTGCGACTGCATTCCTGCTCATGCACCGGTCTGCACAGGGGCTCGCGCAAAAACCACAGACTGGGTGGGTGGTTTCCAGGCCAGAGGCGTGGTTCCTCGTAGTTCTGGGAGCTGGAAAGCTACGATGGAGGTGTTGGCTATTGTGGCTCGTGATGAGGGGCCCCTTCCTGGCTTGTGGGTGGGTGGCTGCCTGCCTACTGCTCACGCGGCCTTTTCCAAGCGCAGAAGAACGGAGAGAGGGGTGTCTCTCCTCCGCCTCTTACCGTCTTAGGGCCCCACCCTTACGAGTTCCTTTAATCATAATCACCTCCTAAGAGCCCTGTCTTCAGTCACTGTTGCCTTGGGTGTTAGGGCTGCAACATAAGAGTTTTCGGGGGACACAGTTCCGTCCAGGGCATATTAGAAAGCACAAAAATAAATGATTACTAGATATTTGGAAGCCTTTGCAATTCTGTGCCTTATGTTTCTGAGGGGCTGCACTGTCTTCCTTTCCGTATTGCATATTAATTTCTCATTGCTTCTGTAACAAACTACCACAAATTCGGTGGCTTAAAACAGCGTAAATTTATTATCCTGCAGCTTTAGGGATCAGAGGTCTGGAGTCAAGGTGTTGGCAGGACTTTGTTCCCTCAGGAAGCTTCAGAGAGCGTGCGCTTCCTTGCCTTTTCCGGCTTCTGGAGCCGCCCTGCATTCCTTATCCTGTGGCCCCTTGCCCCACGCAGTGTCTTCCCCACACTGCGTCTCTCTGACAGTCCTCTTCTGTAGTCAGATCTCCCTTTGCCCTGAAGGACAGTTGCCATTCTGCTGGGTCTGCCTGGCTAATCCAGGGCTCTGCCATCTCAATATCCTTAACTTAGTCACATCTTCACTTTTACCACGTAACATAATGTATTCACCGGTTCCAGGGATTTGGATGTCCGTGTCTTTGGGGGACAATTACTTCGCCTGCCACGTGTTGAGTACTACATTGAAGCAAACTGCTTTCTAATATCATTATCCTATGCTAATCAATAAATTACTAACTTAATATTCTAAAGTTAGAGTCACATATGTTTTAGCTTACTAAAGTGGCAAATGGTAGGCACACCTTGGAAGACACACTTACAAGGAGATATTTCAGTTTCTCAAATAATTAGCCTATTTTCCTTGGAAATCAAATCAGGACTTGCCAGTTGTTGAAATGGGCTATCACCAGAATCATTTAATTTCTCAATAATTTAAAAGTATGTGGTGAACTAACATGTGCTTAAAGATCCTGAGTCTGAGTAAACAATTTGTTAAGATCCCTTCTAAAATTCTTCTCATGCTTTCCTGAGGATACAGATAGATGGTCAGTTACTTTCTGCAGCATTTCTCCTCTGATATGGGATATACTTGGGAAGCATCTCTTAGGGTTAATGTTGAAAGTGTTGCTTATTTATTCTAAGTATTCTGCACCTATTTCTAACAAAACACTTTCCTTTGAATTCTGTGTCAGTTTTATCGTCTTCAGTGTACTTGAAAATTGCCAGGTAAGTCCAGCAACTTCATCAGCCTTCATCCTCCTCCTTAAGAGTAACAAAAGGAAGGATTCTTACTTAATTTGGGGAGTACCCTTCGGGGAATTTCATTGGCTAGGATATTATGTAAGTGTATGAAAGATACTACATGAAGATTGGCCATTGTCCAACTGGAGGAAAGAAAAGAGTTCATCGTAAGCCTGCCTTAAGGCCTTCACAAGAAAACTACTAGGTACCTATAACCATAGAGAGTGAGTCATGTCAGAGAATCTCATAGCTGAGATTCGTTTGTTTGTTTGTTTGTTTTCCTTGAAATCTGCACTCCCTGCCCGCAGAGGGAAGTCTGTACTTGTCGGTGAGGCATCAGGGTCGTTCTCAGTAGGTTTTCAAAATATATTGGATTTAGGAGCCGAATCACTTGCCTCCTCCCCATGCCCCCAGCACTCCTCACCCCTGCTCCAGAGTCTTCTCGGTGCCTTCCTGATATTCAGCACTTAGCCCCTCTCTTGATTTTTAGGAAAACTCTAGGATAGTTCTAAACCCCAAATGTTTAAACCGAGCCTCCTCTGTCTAGCTCACCCCCAGACATCCTACAGATGGTTTTGTTTTGCTTTTGGTCCCAAGTCTGTGGTCCTTGGACACGTGCTCTTGGTGACCAGTTATCTGGTCCTTCATGTTTCAAGCTCCATTAATATCTCATTTGCAGAAAGCGCCATTCATAACTAGGTGTCATAAATGATTAACTCCAACAGATAGTCATGGCTATCTGACACATACATAATTTTTTTTTAACATCCTGAATCTCATTCTGATGAAGTACAGTAAATAATTCAGGTCCCATGGTCGAACGTTGAGAGTGAGCTCAGTTAGATGAATGAAGCTTGAAGATAAATACAGTTCCATTAACAGAAGTTTATAATGATGATTTATCTAAACGTCTATTTGAAACGAAACAAAAAGCACCTGGGGTGGTGTCAGCAGGAAGTGCATATAGAATCGCAAAGTCAGTTCTGGGCCCCTCGTCTCTTAAACACGTGCAGCCCATCGACAGCAGCAGGAATGTAGAGATATCCACGTTCCTTTCTCGATCCTACTCTGAAGTCAGCAGGGTGGGATGCATGGCTGAAATTTTGAGGATGCTTTAAATGTTGAGTAATCTCCGTACATCTCATGTCTTCTTGGTCTTTGTCATTTGTTCTCAAAATGACAACATTTGTTCTCATTTGCAACAAAATACGTAATTCTGGTAAATTGTGATGTACAGTTGATGCTCGTTAAGCACCATAGTATTGATTGTAGGGTTACAAATCGGTTTTGGATTAGGCAAATTCCTATACAGGGATTCGGCAGGTAGTGAGCATCAGCTGTGATTGGTGAATCTCTATGACCACGTTTTCTCTTTGCTCTTGTGTGTGCTTATACGCTCATTTATCACTGACTCTTAGGCAATGATAACGGTGCTGAAAAACATGGATGTGGAACTTGGAAGGCATCCACATGACACAAGAAGTCATTCAGACCCAACTATTAGAAAGAGTGAGTGGGCTCTCAGCAGAGTGGCGAGAAATAAAATGAAAAATTGCACTTGCTGCAAAATATAACTACCGGTCATTTATCAGACACTACGAGTGTGATGTGACAGTGTCACGAGTAACCTGGGTTAAAGAGACGATGAGCGACCTGGGTAGCTAGTGCATCTCAGATAAGCAACTTTGGAGATTAAACAACAACCATGTTTTGGTTGTAGCTCATGACTTCGCGGGTTAGGTGTTTGGAGAGAACTCAGCTGGGCCCTTGTACTCCACTTGGCACTGAGGGAGGTCTCGCAGCGGTGTGCAGATGGCAGATGGGGTCTGGAGGGTCCAGGGGGCTTCCACTCACAAGTCGGTTGCCCTGGTAAGTGGATGGAAGTCTGGATTCAGCTGGTAATGCCCACCCGAGAAGATTCCAAGAGGCCCGAAGGATTCCAGGATTTCAGATGCTGTCAGATTTCTGTGATGTAGACTTGGAGACCCAGAATGTCCCTTCAGTTGGTCAAGCAGCTCAGCGCAGAGAGGAATGTAGCGCTCTCTTTCTCTCTCTCTCTCTCTGTCTCTCTCAGTTGCAGAAACGGCAAAAAGTGCACCCCGTGAAGTTATCCTTTCTACCCTTCAAAGTAAACGAAAAAACAAGAGGTTAAGTTAAACGACAGAGAACTAAGCCAGTAAAATCAAGTTTCCCTGCAGAAGAGTGTGCTCAGCAGCCAGCCAGGAGAATCTGTGAATAGGAAACACAAGCTTTTCCGTCACCTTCGAGGCCCCTCCCCTCGGTAGATGTCGGTTATGTGGGATCCTTCAGTTTTAAACCCAGGAATAAGCTGTAATAAAACATTAATGAAAACCAGTTTGATAAAACAGTAGAGAATTATTATTTGGTTTCTATCATGACAACTTCTCTTACCACAGCAGCGTCTCATATTTTTTGTCTTTATAAAGTTTTGCATGTGTGTAAAAGTAACCCACGCTTATCATAAAATGTAAATGTTGTAAACATCTGTAACACAGCCAAGTGGAAGCACCACGTGACACTACAAACAGAGGAGTCCCATCGTCAGTAGTTTGTACCAGGCTCGCGTTTAGTTCCTTTTGTAACGACAGTCATCCCCAGAGTCAGCCAGGGATCCAGGGTAGAGAAAGGAGGGAGAGCTGCCCTGGAAGAAGGGGACCTGAGTTCCACTTGACTCTCTGTCTTATACCTGCTGTAAGTATGTGGTGATTTCCTGTAAAATGTACTTAGCAGCACCTGAAGTGATGATTCTCAAGTCCTGATCAAGGTCCTTTAACCTCTGAAGAGTCAAAGAGGCCCAGTGAATGGTCTCACCACCCAATACTTTCTCCACATAGCAGAGAGAGACCTCTGAGGACCACTTCAGCTGCCAGCAGACAAGATGCAGAAGACTTTTAACAGACTGACGGAGACACCACCATTGTCCAGTGGTGGCAGCAAGATTTTCTGTGTAGAAGGGTTTAGGGTTGGTATTCTAGCTGGAGCATAGGGGCCAAGGGATGTGAATCAAGCCGCTTCTTCTCAGCAGATCCATTTATTTCACGTAACTGAAGTGTTCATTGCACATAACTTCTAAGGAGTTGATGGAATTACAGGAGGAAGGACCCCATACCCACCCACACCCATCTACAGCTGTAGAATCTAAAGACCTAAAGTAGAGATATATATTTTAAATTTGAGATGAGGCATATTAGTGTATACACAGGATATTCAGTACAGATTGAACATGGTTCTGGTGTGAGTAATGCTATCCACATGGGGCTCTGGGAAATTTTGAGCACAGGGGTATTTGAAGTGAACGAGACCACGCTACCAGAGCAGACAAACCCATTACATTTCCCACTGTGTCCTTTCTACTGTGTAATTCACCTTTCTTTTCTTTCTTAGAAAAAAAGGCAAGGTTGTTAAATTTTATTTTCATCATCAAACACAAGTTAGTTCCATTGGCCTAGAATAAGTGACATCCCAGATAGGTAGGGAGAAGTTATTTGTTCAACCACTATGCTTAAAATGTAAAGTCGTGCGTTTCTATAGGAAAAAGAATTAAGTCAGGCTCCAGAATTGGGACTTAATTTCTCACCGATCAGTAGGCAACCACATAGGTGGGATCATACTTCAGCTCGTGAACACTTAGAATCAAACATCATTTCAGAGCTGGGACTTTTTTTTTTCCATATGTGGGACTAATTAGTATATGGGACTAATTTCCATATACTGTCAATGGCATTAGTGTGTAAAAACTTGGGGAGTATTGGTAGCTGCATGCATTCTGATAAGGTGGGATTGCGGGCAGTGGGAAAGAGAAAGGCTGAGAAGAAGGTAAGCAGGAGTAAATCACAGAGGGTTTCATAGGTTTCAAGAGTTTCTATTAGAGTCTGTGGACAGCGATTCGGAAATTGTGCTGTGTTTCGGAATCAGCTTGTTAATTAAATGGTGCCTCCAAGGTTTCCCTTTAAAGAGTCTAATGAAGTCGATCTGGGGTAAGACCCAGAAATGGCTTCGTACTCTTTGAAGGATATATGTTAGTGGAAAGGAGCTAAAATTTGTATAATCCTGGTCACATAATTTTACGTGTTATGGGACAGAGGGCTGATCCAGTGAAAATATAGATGAAGGCACAATTATATAAGATTTGCCTGTGATAACGTCTGTCAGAAAACAGTGTTCCATGGGTGTCTTGCATCTCTGCACTTCTTGTGAGCAGAAACACCAAGCGCCTTTTTTCTGCTCTATTTTTAAGGAAATTTCTGTAGAGAACATCCTTGGAAAATAGATGCGGTGTCTCCTTCCAGAGTAGAAGGCAGGTTTTCCTGCTGTGGAGTGCAGTAAAGAGAAAGTGTCCCTTGAGATGCTGAGCAGGTCTGCTTGCAGGTTGGGGTTTCCTAACTGTAATACATGCCCACTGTGCATGCCGCAACTGCCTGAGCCGCCTCCGCCCCCAGGAACATGCCATGCATGCTACTGCACCAGCTAACTGTAGCTTGCAGCTAGGATAAAATCTTTGAAACGTCACAGTACTTGACGTGTGCTGCTGGGTTTTCATCCTACTCATAGTTTGTTGAGCTTCTTTGATCTTTACGTTAATTTTTAAATTAATTTGAGAAGACTTGGGGCATTACTACAAAATATTTTTCTGCTCCTTCCTGCCCTCTTCTTCTGAAACTCCTATTTCACTTGTATTGGAGGGCTTGGCACTGAGGCTCTGGTTGTGTTTCTTTTTCCTTCAATATTTGTTTTCCTTTTTTTAAATTTTGACTGGATAACTTCTGTTATCTACTTTCAAGTTCACTGCTTATTTCTTACACCATCTAAACATCTGACGTTAAGCCCATCCAGTAATTTTTTCATTTCAGTTGTACTTTCAACACTAGAACTTCCCTTTGGCTCTTTCTTCTGCTTTCCATTTCTCCCTTGATATTTCTTATTTGTAGAATCATTGTTAGTTTATCGTCCTTTAATATTCGGAACATATTTATAATTGCTGTTTTGACATCTCTTTATACTAAATCCAACACCTAGTCCCACGCAGTCCCTATTGACTGCTTCGTTTTTTCCAATATAGCTCACACTTTCCTGATGCTGTAGCTTGTAAATTTTGGTTGAAAACTGACATTCAAGATGAAGTACAGCAAGGACTCTAGATTTTCTCCCATAAGGGCTGCTGAATTACTTTTTTGTAACTTCCCTCAACTTCAGCTACAAAATTAGCGTCTCTCCTGATGTGCAGCTCTTGCCGTGTCCGTTGATTTTATTTATTTGCCCATCTGTTTACTTATTGAGTTTTGCCGACGTCCTTAGAGGTGGTTTCTATCTCTGCGTAGTTCAGTGATCAGTTCCAGTGGTTGGGACAGGAGTTGTGATCAGGCAGCTTTATTTCATAAGGCTTCTAACTTCCGCCAACTGACTTGTCTGTGGGTTGCGAAATATATTCAGATGTGTGGCCGATGCTCAAGTCTCTCTTGGCTTTCACTTATCACAGTGTCTTGGGTCTCCCTCAGGCTTGCATAGGACAGTAGTCAGGAAGAGGTGTGGACAGCATATCTCAGTGCTTCTATGGTTTTCCTCCTTCTAGGGTCTTCCTATTAAATCTCTGACTGGATGGCCACTCACCCTGAATACATAACAGCCACCTTGAGCTACGAAATCTATGTGATTCTCCCCATCTGCTCTGAACTAAATCTGCCACTTTTAGCCAAAAAAACCATGGTTTATGAGTGACCTTTGCCCTGACTCAGTGAGCCACTTCTGGCCCTAAAGCTAGTCCAGTAGCTAGTCCATCCTTCTTTGTTGAATCATTGTTAGTTAGTATATCGTCCTTTAATATTCTGATGGACTAGCTAGGAATTCTAGGCCATCCAGACTAAGCAGAGAATGCTATGACGGTTGAGCAGGAAAGCTACAGACTCACGGACAAAACTCACCCAAAATTGTAACAGTTTTTTTTTTTGGTTTTTTTTTTTTTAAGAATTAACGCCTCCCAATTAGTTGTCTCTGCATTTGTCGAATGTTAAGGAAACTGAAATTGTTGTTTTTCACATTTTGTCTAGGATTCTACCTGTTTTCTACAAAGGGGAACCAACTAAATTTATTATAACACCCCAACCAGCAGTGGGCTCACTTAAGAATTGATCTTATAAAATACCAAGTAAAAGATGTTCAACTGTCATTTTGTAAAAGACTGAGTGAAATTTAGGCAGTGTACATAATTTTAAGAAATTCCATATGTTACCTAACAGTGTAATAGCTGGATCACATGAGAAGTACACTTTAAATTTTTTTTTTTAACTGACAAAGTATTTCTCAGATTGGCTGCATCATTTTACATTCCCACCAGCAACATATGAGGTTTCCCACATTCTCACCACCCCTTGGTGTTTTCAAACCTGTTTAGTCATTGTAGTGGGTATGAAAAGTTCCTCCAAGAAAAACAGGGTAATTGTAGAAACCATCTTATCTGTGTCACCTCTCTCAAGAATCAGAGTCCTGATAGAGATATTTTCCACTGTATGAAACTGATTTTCGTGTATGTTAATGGGTTTTCCAGCTGTTTACAGCAGGAGGGTAAGTTTAATTCCAGTTACTCCACTAGGGCTGATAGCAGAGACTCATAGGTAGAATTTGAACTAAGATTCCCTGGTTCTTTTGGTAGCTTTTCGTTTCATTTGTAGGTAATAATACTTAGGAAGCGATAAGCATGCCAATTACCTTTTGGACTGTGTCAGAGGTGGTTTGTCTAATTGAATGTTTCTACATCATTAGATACAGGCCAACCATGTCTTGTGTTTATTTACTGTGTCTATTATGTTTTATATGGGGTTTTGTTTGTTTGTTTGTATGTCTATGTGGTCCATTTCTTTGCTCCCTTATTTGAATTTATTTCTCTGTCTTGAGTTTTAGGAGGTCTCCAAACACAGCCTCCACACAGTTCTGCCCCTCTCCTTGTACAAAGACCACTCCTCCCACCAGTAGAGCTTGTGTTCCTTCCCCTAGCAATGTGGCTGAGTTTTAAACCACAGTGACTGGGGGTGGATTCTTACGCAGCAATATATAACCCCAAATTTCAGGAATATTTGTATTTTGTTTTCATGTGGACCTTTATATGTTTATAATGTCCTTATTCTCATTTTTCCTTTCTTAGTTTTCTACTCATTTATTTATTAACTTTAATTTTCTGACTCCCACCTATTATATTCCCCCCACCCCAAAGACACTGTTTCCTGTCTTTCTCTTGACGATTCTTTTCATTTACAGTTGTGTTATTTCTAAATTGTAAGGACACTTAAGATTATTATACTGTTTTCCTATCCTCATTGCACTTTTCTTTAGTTATCTTTTTAATTTAAATCTGTTTAGTCCTTGACTAGTTCTGTAACTGGTCCTGTTTGCACCTAATCATCCCATTTCTTGCTGTTGTAGGAGAAGTCAGCGTTCAACTTCTGACAAAACTTCACAGGTATCCTTGACACCACTGACTCAGTAACACATAATATATTCCATTTCTTTTTTGCAGAATAACTGGTGATGAATCAGTAGTCACAGGTGTTCCAACACCTTACGTTTTCAAAGACATTTTATACATTTTTGTAAGACTTTTTATGTTCTACATAAATTTTCACCACCATCCTTTGCAATACACAGATTCAACTTCGCATTGTACTGAATCAGTGTTTCCTCAACTTCTTTGAAAATAATGTCGACTGTAGTTATAAAATAGACTCTCCATAGACGCTACTTTTTCAGTCATTTCAACCTTGGCATTGACTCCTGGAATAAACAACAAGGTAGTATTGGTAACATCCATTGACTCATAAAGGGCCAAGAAAGGTCACTTGAAATTATTTGTCTTGGTATTTATTGACTAATGATAATACTTCCAATGTCATTAACTCATCAAACAACTGTTCTCACCAAAAGACTAATAGTCTTTAAAAAGGCCACTTTACACACATTGCTTCAACTGCTGCAGTCAGACGTAATTATTGATAATTCATCATGGGGACCCTGCTTTCCCTGCTTGACTGGAAAGAGAATCACTCAGAAAATTACTTTATTGCAGCCTTAATTTATTATTATTTTTGTATTTTTGAAGGAATTCTGTCCTGATGTCAGACTGCTTTATACATTTAGTAATTTTTCTGAATGCTGCTTTTCTGTGAGGTGGAAGGAGTGGGTTGAATGTATAATCTGGTAATGTTGGTGTATATTGTATTATTTTAGCCCAAGTATAGTGTCATTACATAATAAACACAATGTTTACCATCTATTTAATTAAGAAAATAGTGCATACTCCATAATGCCTGGAAAATTATGAGAATCAATGTTTACTTTTTTCTTCTTTTCTTCCTTTGACCTAATGGGACCTGTAGTTTCCCCACTATCTGATGATCTTGTTTGTCACTTTTCAGAGCCCCTTCAGCATAAGAAAGTGATCTAACAATCATTCAGCCTCTTTGATTATGTTGTGTAGCTCTTTTATGTGCGACTGTCTTAATTCACTTGATTCGTCTGGGACTGGTAGATATTGTGTCTCCTTCTGTTGTTTTGACCACCTCAAAACTTTGTGTTTTCTCTAGTTTTTGCTTCAAGGAAGTTGTGTCTTTCATTTGTGGCACAGGGAGCATTAACCTTTTGTATGTGCTTTGCATACTTTAGATTTTTAAATGTCTCTCTCTGGTCTGGATCTGCCTTGGCTTGTATCAAAAGCATATTCCTTGCATTGGTTTTTGTTTGCCTTTGTCTATCTTTTCACCTATATCCTTTTTTAAATCACTTTGTTTAAGTGCAGGGAACATTCAGTGGAATTTTGTTGATGACACAAATGAAAAGCTTTTTTTCTTCTATAAACTTACATTTATTGTTGTGGCAGATATTTAAAATCCGAGTTTTCTTGCTTTAGATGTCTGTGACTCTGTGTGTGTGTGTATGTGTGTGTAAAACTGTTGTGGTGCGCCCATCTCCGTGTTAGTGGTGCCAAGGAGAGTCTAGTATTAGGTTCGTACCTGACAAACACTTGATGAGTAGAGGAATGGATGTTTAGGATCACGCATTTTAGTCTCGGGTGAACCCAAGCCTCGCCACTTCCTAGCTATGCAATCTTGAGAAAGTCATGGAATCTCTGTTTTTTTAAAATTCATCTGATAAATTGAGACATTACCACCTGCCGTACAGTGTTGTTGAAAAAGTTGCACGCAGTCCTGCTTATAAAATCACGGTGCTGGCATGTTTGAAGTGATCGAGAGACAAGATACACAAGTTTCCTCACATCCTGCCGTGTCAGGTCCGAAAACCAGTGTCGGTGGGATCCAACCCATGTTTTGCTTTAAGTGAAATTCCTTGAAGTACCTAAGCCTTTTAATTTCTTCAAGAAAACCATGACCAAATTCAACTTTGGATTGTTAGACTAAAAGCAGTTTATCAATCCAGTGCCTGAGAGAATGCAGTTGTTTCAAAACAGGAACAGACGGCCTTGTTAAAGCATTCCAAAAATAGTGTTCCACAGGTGGAAGGAATTGGACACAAAACAGATCCTTGTCCTCGTTGTTGAATTCACCGGTGGTGAGAGGTCGGCTTCCGGGAGTTAGATATTTAATTAGGCCACTGATTCATACCATGATAATAAAAAAAGTGAATCGTCTTAGTTTCATACTGAGAATAATGGTTTTATCTTATCCAACTACATTAAACATCGTGCAGCCAGCGTGTCAATTACAAAGATAGTGTGTATCAGAGAATGAGAGATCTTTCTGGGTATTTTTTAAACTTAATTAATTGATGTATTTATTTATGGCTGCATTGGATCTTCATTGCCGCGTGGGCTTTACTCTAGTTGGGGCGAGCGGGGACAACTTTTCGTTGTGGTTCGCGGGCTTATTAAGGTGGCTTCTCTTGTTGGGGAGTGCGGGTGGGATTCAGTAGTTGTGGATCGTGGGCTCTAGAGCACAGGCTCAGTAGTTGTGGCGCACGGGCTTAGTTGCTCTGCGGCATGTGGGATCTTCCCGGACCAGGGCTCGAACCTGTGTCCCCTGCATTGGCAGGCGGGTTCTTAACCACTGCGCCACCAGGGAAGTCCCTTTCCGGGTATTTTTTTATCATCTAAAAATGGAACTTTTTTTTAACCTGCTTATTGTCTGTTCTCTGAATAGAATGTAAGATCCGTGAGGCCACAACGCATGTCTATTTTGTTTACTTAAACGGTGCATGGTACACAGTAAATTCAATCAAAGTTTATTTTTAAAACATTTGAATGAATGAAGTCTTTCACCTGAAAAGTGAATGGAATATTTGATCTTTGATAGAGATATCCCTGAGGCATGCAGAGGAGAGAAACTGTATTAATCCTTTCTTCCTCAGGTAGGCTAAATTATTTCTGTGAATACAAAGCTGCTACCTTCTTGAGTTATCCACTGCGGTGTGTAGTTTAGAGGAGAGACCCATCTGAAGAGAGTTTTTCAATTATCACCTAACTGGGGAATTTCTTTCACAGCAGGATTAAACTAGATGGGAGAGGTGACATAATAAAGAATGACTGAGAGTTTCTGCATGTTGAATAGTCAGAGGACATTGTCCAGAAGTGCCTGGGTGATGGGAAGAATGAGCTAGACCCCAGGGAGACAAGCGTTCCAGGCAGAGGGAGGAGCACAAGTAAATGTGTGATGTGAAAACAGACTTCTGTTCAGAGTAAAAACTAGCTTACTTGTCTGGGAGTGTAGTCAGTAAAAGAGGAGAGGATTTAAAGATAAGGTAGATTTTATTTACTTAACTTTTATTGTTTTCACTTTTAATCCAAGCGAGGAAATTTGCTTTTTATCTTAAGCGTTTGGTGTATTTTAAACAGAGTAGTGACACTGTCACCTTCACCTTTAAATGCTTTTTAGAAGATCACTCTGGCTCCTTGTGTGGAGAAAGCATTTTAAAGAGGATGTAAAAAGAGGATTTAGGGGACTGTTACACTCAAGGATTATAAGGATTTGGAGCAGTGTGGAGTTCAAGAAAGTAAGACACATCTGGATGCATTTTGTACATCGAATGGACGGGAATTGAAAATGGTGGATTGAAAATGGTGGATTGAAAATGAGGAAACAAAAATCAGAGCTAATGGTAGAAAGAATTTGGCGCCTCAGCAATTGAATTGCTAAATGGTGACCTTTATAGATCTGGAGAAGAAAGGAAATGGTATAGGATTGAGGATGGGTTGGAATTCAGAGTTTGTTTTGAGATCCTGATGTTGAGATTCCCATTACACAAGTAGGAGGAGATGTCGCGTCTGAACTTAAGGGATTTGTTCCCATATACGTGGTATTTAACAGTATTAAACTGTGCAGTTCCACGGCAGACATTTGTAAGGTAGAAGGGAAAAGGACCCCAAAGAGATCCCTAGGAGTTCTATAACATTTAATTATTGAGCCACCAGGCAGGGGCTCTTAAAGGAGACGGAGAAGGAGAAAGGAAAGCCAACCAAAAAAAAAGATTCGAAAAGCGGAGAGTGTTTACCCCTGTGGAATGCTGCTCAGCCATCGGTCCTGACATGTCACGTCTGCAAGAGCAAAGCAGTAATCGTTGGATTTGAGGACTAGCAGGGGTGCTGCCCGGGAGCTTGAGAGGTTTAGTGTAGCTGGGATGGTGAGAAGTAAAGCCAGAATTGTGTGGGAGAATATGGAGTTAGGAAAACAGAGACTGAAGGTAGCCCATTCAGTATGTTTTGATTTGACGGAGAACCAAAGATGTGTCCTCTCGGGAAGAAGCCGTGGTGGTGGTTAGGGCGTTGTTGGACAGGGGCCTGGCAATTGTGCTGCAGCACTTCAGCCTTCTACCAAAATGGGACCAAGCTCATCCAGAAAGACTCTTGGACGTACCTACAGGTCATGTTTGATAAGGGCACCCTTGACCAGTCAAGTTGACGTGCAAACTAATCAGATCACAGATGTGTTCCTCCATCCATGTTCACTGCCTGCCTTTCCCTTACAAAGCCTAACTTGTATCTAAAGCCATTCTTGAACCCACCTTATCTGACACTCAGACTTCCCCAACCACAAAGCTTCCTACTGGCCATTCAGCTTGAAATCTGCAGACAGGAGATACAGAACCTCTTAAAGCAAGCGGGTCCACCTTTGGGATCCCTGCTGTCAAATTCTTCCTAATGGATCGTCCCTCAGTAACTCACACTTGTTCTGGTTCTGACTGAATGGTTAGGAATACATGAAATCCCTACTCGATATATCTATCCTTCAAATATTTGAAAACTGCTATCTTACTTTTTGGAGTTAATTTTCTTCACTTTTGTGCATTATGTTTTAACAATACAAATTCTTGCAAGGCTCAGTTCAGCTCTACTGTTCTCTAAGTGTATGGGCTTTGCTGTTGCTGATCTCCTCAGAATGTGTGATGTTCACCACAGAATTTGGACAACAGGAAGGGACCAACTGGTACACATATAGTGGTCCATGACCCCCACCATAATTTCTACACAAAAGTGAAGCCCTAGAAACGGAGGAAATACAGCTCCTAAAGATACTTGTAAGCAATAGACATACTGATTTCTAGAAAGATTTAACATTGCTTTCAGGGTTTAGAAGGCCAAAATAAAGTTTTTTAAACTCTGCAAATAATATGTTGTGGGAATTAAAAAGAAATCCTGAAAATTTGTATGCTTTGAGGAGTCTTATATGATGTAAATGAAATCAGTTCCCGACCAGGCTGGGTTCCACTGCCAGTCATGTTTGCATCCTGCATTGTCCCCAGAGTGTAGCCCAATCTTTGAATTGGGAGACCCTGAGCCTTTGGAAGTGAGAACTGTGTACAGTGACAGCATGTGTGGTGGCACATGGAGGCTCTGTTGACAAGTAGTCAGTTCAGTAGCTATACTTTTGTACATAACCTAAGAGAATCGGTTTGTTAAAAATATATGTATTTCTGTGTCAAACGACATCTTGAGTATAATAAAAATATGTTAGGCAGGCAAAGAAACATAAGGAACAGGCTTGTTCTGTATCTGTAGTACAAGTATGGCCCAGGAGGACGTATGACCAGGGACTGGAACTGCTCTAGATGTTATGCTGTAGGACGTATTTTTCTTGGCATGGGAGTGAAAGCTGTGCTAGGTAATACTTAACTCTGACTCATCTTTGCAGTAATTGGAAGATTACTAAGAAGATGTCCATGTGGCGTAAACTTCAGACAAGCGTGTAGGTGAAGCCAGTGACTAACGTTTATAAGTGCACGTGTGGCTGAGAACGCTAGTGGTCTGCAAAGATCTGTAAGAGCTTTGACAGCACAAAACAGTTTCTTCTGGGAATAAACAGTGGGAAAAGTCCCATAGTTTATGCTTTTAAAGAATATAGTAAATGCAAGGGAAACAAGAAGGAACATTAGAAAAATATATATTTATATCCAAGCTGCCAATCATTATTGAGTATAATTTTTGCAGTCAAATGTTGTATGTATGTATTTTGGAAACACATAGAAGGTTCATTCTGCTGCCTATGGAGTCCTCTTAACAAATTGCATGTAGAACTTTGGCAGGAATGTTGTACTAAATTGTTCAAGTGGGCAATTCAGTGAAAAAGAATGTGGCCTAATTAACATATTGAGGTATCTTCAACCTTACTAAAATTTACAGAATCGATAACTTAACAATGAAATGTCACCTCTGGAGTATTCATTTTTTAAATATGGAAAGGTAATATCCTTACTGGGAAGTTGCAGTGAGATGGTCTCTCTTCTACAATCTTAGTGGAAGTGTAAATTGATACTACATTTTAGAAAGCATTTTGGTAATGTCTAGTAAAATTGTAAATATTATGTGCTTCATAACCTGGCATTTCTTTTGTTTTGTTTTGTTTTGTTTTTTTGCGGTACGCGGGCCTCTCACTGTTGTGGCCTCTCCCGTTGCGGAGCGCAGGCTCAGCAGCCGTGGCTCACGGGCCTAGCTGCTCCGCGGAATGTGGGATCTTCCCGGACCGGGGCACGAACCCATGTCCCCTGCATCGGCAGGCGGACTCTCAACCACTGCACCACCAGGGAAGCCCTGGCATTTCTGATTTTAGCAGTTTATACTCTAGAAATATTTCCTCAAGTCTAAAAAAACATATACAAGAAGTTAGCACTGTGTATATTAGCGACATGGTAGGAATAACTCATCAAATATAATAAATTGCTGCATATTTTTATAAGAAACTACTATACCGTGCTTAAAAAGAATGATGGGATAGTTGTATTTCTTAACATGGAATATTGTGCAAGCAGAATAGCCAAAAGAAAGCGACATGTTGCCATACGTGAGACAAAAATTTTAGAATAGCTAAAATAAAACGTCAATTTTTGTACAAGGTATAATTTACTTTTTATAAAAATTTTATAACACTTGTATATTCAGAAGGAAAAATCAAAGAAATATTCAGAATGTTAGGCAGTAGTAATTTATTAGGTACCGCACCAATTTGGGAGACTTCCACTCTTTTAATACGTGAGTGGATTTTGTAATGCTTGAATTTGGATGGTTTTTATACACTCTAATCAGGAGAAATGTAACAATGTTAGAAAACAATAGGAATTAAAGGAAGAATAAATTAGTATATTTTTATTTCTATCCAAGTTACCTCTGGGACGGTGTCCACAGCCCTCTGGCTGGTCTGGTGATTCTCCTCCTTCTGATCTTATCTCTCACTTTTCCGTCCATGAATCTTGGTATTTAGTCAGGCTGCTCTGACCTACTCTGTGTTTAAAAAATCGGATTTGCACAAGCTCCCATCCTTATTTCTGTAGGTGCCAGGCTCTCCTTAACACATGGTATTGACTGAAGGACCAAGGGTGACATAACACTCATCGACATTCGTCCACTGGAATACATTAGCACTGTCACATCACTGACGTAAATTCCTAGGACTCTTACAGACTAAACAACAGCAATTACAACAAGCAGATGGATTTCACAGGCCAGTGTGTGCTCGAATCCATATCTGCTTTGCTGACAGGTCAAAATACTGTTGAGTTTCTATGCTTCCACAAACTGGGAAACTAAAGAGTTTCTTTTTTTTTTATTTTTCATACCACCATGCTTGGTTCACACTTGGTATTCCATGTAACGGATTTATCTTAGAGGTTCCAAATCGCAAAGTCAGTGGAGGGAGGAGAGATACAGAAAGAAGCTACTATTTCTCATTTCGTAATTTAATAAAATATGAGAACAGAACTTCAGTTTTTACTTTGACTCTTTACAAAGCTTTGGGAATAACCACTGTCTACTTCTGCTCTTGGCAAGTAACCCTACAGCGTCCCTGGGCTACCCTACGGCTGCCACAAACAACACTGCTTGCAAAGATCATATCCACCTTACATCTGGCCCTTCTTTTTGTTCCTGAAAGCTTGTATTCCTGATGTGCTATCCCAAATACACTCTCTTTCTCTACAGATTAGTATTGTTATTATTATCATTATTATTATTGCCAAGTCTCTGACATGTCGCTTTGCCATGTAGATTTTGTTTTATGAAGAGAAATGTGGGAAATGAAACACTCCAAGCAACAGAGACACTTAATTTTCAAGGGCATCTGGAAAATTCACTGAGGTAGGTCATATTTGGGGCCACACAATAAATTTCAATAACTTTAAAGGATTTAAGTCATTCAAATTATGTTTTCTGGTTACAGCAGAATTAAATCAGGTATCCAGTAATTTGTAAAGTATGCCAGAATTTGAAGTTAGACAATAAACTCCTCAGCAGTACCTGGGTCAAAAGAAATCACAAGACAAATTAGAATATGTTTTGAATTTAACAGAAATGAGCAACAATGTATGAAAATTTGTGGGATGCAATAAAAGCAGAACAGAAGGAAGTGTACAGCTTTCATTTTGCTTTTTTTAATGAGAAAAGAAGGTCTCACATTAGTGAGCTAAAGCTTCCTCCAGGAGAAACTAGGGAAGGAATAACAGATGAAATCAAAACCTGGCAGAAGAAAGTAAGTGAAAAAGATATTATAAGAAATCAATGAAAATGAAAACAGAAAACCACCAGAGGAAATCAGTATGCCAAAATCTGGTTTCCTGGAAAGATCAATAAAAATGATAAACGTTCTAATCAGAATGGTCAAGAATAAAAGAGAGAAGACATGAATTACCAATAGCAAGCAAGAAAGATACTATACCACTAACGATTCTACAGATGCTAGGAGGACACAATAAAAGTGTTATGCCAGTGAATTAGATAACATAGGTAAGGTAAAAATAATCCTGAAAAATTACCCAGTCAGTCAAGGGAAAAGGAGATGACCTGACTGACTCTGCCTATTGGAGACATAGATTTCGAAGTTTAAAAAAATTTCCACAAAAATGATACCAGGCACAGAGAGCTACACTATTGTATTCTACCTAACATTTAGGAATGGAAAAATAATAATGCCACCAATCCTAACAAATTCTTCCACAACTTAGAAAGGAGGGGGGGGGCACACTTCTAAACTCAGTTTAAGACCTTTGCCTAATCTGTATTGAAATGTGAAAAGAGACATTTCAGAAACGAAATTATCTTTATAAACATAGATGTGGATTTGAAATATGGATCAAGGGGCAATAGTGGTTGAATATTAGCTTTCCATAGGTCCCTAGTTCTGAATTAGTTTAGAAGTTTCTCCCCTCTTTCCACTAACGCTTAACAGCAACCACAGCATGAGTGTAGAAACAGATAGTGTGTTGGATGTAATCTGGGGTTAGCCATTTGCACATCAGCGTAAAAGAAATGTGTGTGTGTATGTGTGTACGTGTCCTTAAAGCGTACGCTGGCCTCTCTCTGCCCTTCAGTAACTCCATCCTCTGGAAGGTGGAGTGGGTTAGCTGATGGATGCGTTTGGTAGGAATCACTGAGCAGGTACAGCTTGGCTTCATCCTTCCTCCCTCGGGAACCGTCCTGTCCGCAGAAAGCGCGTGCTCTCGTCTGCAACCCCAAGCTGCACATTGTAGAGAAGTCCACAGCTTTTGGAGGAAGCTCGCCCTGGTCCAGCGCACTGGAAGTAGTGATAAGCCTGCAAGCTTTGAATTCAGTATGAGCACGGACGTCTTTCTAACAGAAGTAACTAAGCCACATTTATGATGATGTTGATTTGTGCACTTCTGTATCTGCATGTTTTATTTTACAGCTTGTTCTGTAACGGGTTCATGAAGAACAGTCCAACTCCTAGGGACCCCTCAGAGACCTCGGCAGTTGCTGAGAGCAGGAGTGATTTGGGACTAAGGAAGTTTATGGAAGCGTCAGGTGGATGGAGTGTTTATGAGTGATGTTTCCTCAAGAATAAGGAAGATGAGCAATGCTGGCAAGCATGAGGTAAAGAGGATCTAGATACCAGAATCTTGAGGGGGACGTGCTAAGAAGATTCTACTACAAAATGTGTGTGTGCGGGGCGTGGGTTGGGGTGGGGGTGAGGCGGGTGGGCGGTTTGAAAAACACGCCCTTGGAGTTGAAGTTTGAGAAGAATAGGAGACTCGGAATCAGCTGCTAATAAACACAAGAGATCAAGGTCTCTGAATAAGGTTCTCTCTCAGAAAATAGTAAAATAATGCCAGTAGGTGAGTGAAGTTTTATGTCAGTTCTAAAATGGAATTATCTCCTTGGGACCTTGGCATTAACCTTTCAAATAAGAATACACAGTTATTGTTCACAGCATTGCTTCCATTCTATACTTACTTTTCACAGCTTTGGGACTTCTTTTTTGGTAGCCAGGGAAGTGAATTTAAACAATTTTTCTTTCGTTTTGCTTTTATCCTATTTTGAAAACTGGCTGTGTGTTTATGGCTTAGACTTTCAATCTGTCATTTCTCTTATAAAATTTGTACAGTGACACTGATGCCAGGTGTCAAGTCCAGCCACCTCTAAAATGCCACTGTTCAAACCAGCCGTCTTAACACAGGAGCCATAAGACTTTATTGCTCTGGGGGATTAAAAAATATCCTAGAGTCTTGGTGGGGCTTTTGGGGTCTTGCCATGAATTTGTAGTGATAGCCAAAACAAAGCGGGGATATTTCTGAAGAGTGGCACTTTAAAAACTCTTTTCCTTGCTCTGCTCCATTTTGGATAGGCAAAGAATATGTTTTCTGGGATGCCTTTTTCCAGATCTTACTGGAAAACCTTTCAGTGTTTTGTTGTGGAATATGATATCCGCTGTAGGCTTTTCGTAATGACCTTTGTTATGTTGAGGTAATTACTGTCTATTCCTACTTTCTTGAGAGCTTTTATCATGAAATGGAATTGAATTCTCCCAAATGCTTTTTCTGCATCTCTTGAGATAAGCATATGACTTTCACCTTCCATTCTGTCCATGTGGTTTGTCATATTAATCAATTTTCATATGTTGAAATATCCTTGCATCTCGGGGTAAAATGCACTATATCATGGTGTAGGATCCTTTTACTGTGCTGTTGAATTCAGTTTGCTAGTGTTGTGTTGAGAACGTGCGCATCTGCGTTCATCAAGGATATTGCCTTTAGTTTTCTTTTCTCATGGCGTCTGACTTTGGTATCAGGGTAAGGCTGGCCTCATAAGATGAGTTTGGAAGTGTTCCCTTCTTCAATTTTTTGGAATAGTTGTGGAGTTAATTCTTCTTTAAATATATGATGGAATTCATATATATACATATATACATGAGAAATGTCACAGTATGTTATGTGATTTCTGGGGAAGCTTTGGATATTCTAATCAAGTTTCCAGGACCTCTTTAAGAATAGCTTGCCAAATGTAAGATCAAGCTTCTGGCATCATCCAGACTTGGTCTTGAGCAAATTATTAATAATTGAAGATAGAAATGTGTGGGATTAAAAGTAAAACTTTCTGGAAACAGAGTATCTGAAAGGCATCTGCAATTATTTGAAAGCAGCCTAACACCCCACAGCGAGTGCTGAGCTGTGCTGACCATGGGCAGGAGGTCTGAGCAGTAACAGAGGGCAGTGTGAATAAGATACCAGCCACCTGCCAGCTGTATAGTGAAAACAGATGAAGGCTGCTGTGGGGATTTAGCAGAAGGCACTCAGCGCTGCAAGGGTTCCGGGCTTCAGCGTGTGCTTCACATTAAACTCTGTGCCAGAGGAGACTCTCAATCCCTAAGATCAGCCAAGTAGGAATAAAGTGAAATTGTCAATAGGATGCTGAATACATGAACACATTACTACATGTCAGATATGTAAGTAGAACCCAAAGGAACATATTGTATAAATCCTCCGAGAAATGACAGTAGAGAACAATGTAAGCAATAGCATGTTAAATTAGATTTTAATTTGAGGCTGAATGTCAAGAAAAATTTATATGATTATCAAATTGAGCCTGATTTGCATAGTTCCTTAAAATTATATATATATGTGTGTGTGTGTGTGTATAATATGTATGTCTATATATGTATATATATATACACACATATATATATATACACACATATGTATATATAGAGAGAGAGCGCGCGAGAGAGAGGCAGAGAGAGAGTATGTAATCAACTTAGCTGAGTTAAATTTATAAATATATATACAAATTTTACTCAGCTAACTTGATTAAATTTTTAAAAGTTGTAGCAGGCTTTGGGAAAATGCTAAAGTTTGAAGTTCAGCACGTTGTTGCATATATAAAACGGAAACAGACATTAAAAGCCCTGATATAGATGTGTATCCCCGTGTTAGCTTCTTAACGTGAGACTCACCTGCATTATGAAGCAGGGATTATAATCATTTTTCTCTTTTACAAAACTGTCCTGAGAAGCAGACATGGTAATATATATTCAGATCCTTGGAAAAGTTCTGTGCAGTTGTAGAGGGTCACTGAAATGACCCATGACCTTACGTTATAGTTCTGAAATTTGCCATTTTTTGCCACCCTGTTTTTAAATCAAAGTGCTTGGCCCTTCAACAGCACCATAAGCTTTGTGAGGGAGAGCCCCGCCCCTATGAAGCCACAGTGACGGGGAAGGTAACCCGAGGCCTCGTCGTCACTGATCAGTTCAGGACCTCTATCTCCGGGGGATAAGACGGTGGCTTCTTCTGGGACTCACCCCGCTGAAGCTGTCGGAGATGCAGAGTCGCTGGGCTCACAGGCTGGGCTTGAAGCTGCCGCCGACCCTCTTCCCTCATGTGAGTAAAACCTGGGTTAAGTTTTAGCCTAATGGGTGCGGCCAAAGCTGACAGCTCAGCACAGGCCTCTGAGTCTGGTTTCTAACTCTACAAATGAACTGCAGAAAACGGCAAACACTTTCTTGTCTTTTGAGTTGAAAAACAGGATCTTGAAACTTTCAGGTGAGACAGCGTGGTCTTGAATCATGTTTTTAATCCTCAAGTGTCCTGTCTTTTGAGTGTCAGAAGGCCCAGCCCTGGAAATTTGACATGAACAAGGAAAGGGGAAAAGCTGAAATGAAGGCCTACGCTGTCCTCAAATCAAATAGACTGGACGAGGGGGATCCCCAGAAGGTTAAAGGCACTGAGGCCTCGTGGTTGGTCTGGGAGATGTCAGAAGGAGCCCCAAAGCAGGAGAGACTCCTCCAGGGGATGTTCTGGGAAACTCCACACTTAGAAGAGGTGAGGCAAGGGTAGAGCAGGATCCTGTAGCTCCATGGAAAGTCTTGGGAAAGAACGCACAAAGGCACCCAAGCCTGCTGACGTCCAGAAGATGTGTCAGGTAGCATTAACAGCGCTGCCCACAGATGCCCAAGAGGAAGGTGGGAGGGTGAGGAGAGGGGTGACATGCCCTGAGGACGCTCCCAGACTTGTGAATATGCCCGGTGAATTTTCACCGCCTAAAAGTCAAGGCTTAACAGCAACCGTAGGAATGATGTCATAGGGGGTATATGCTGAAAATTGTGGAAAGTGTTTTACCTTGTTGACTACGTGGCACCTGCTATAAGGCAGAAATAAATGCTGTAGGAAAAAATATGTATAGTTATAGAAAGATGAGGTTATATTTTGCATTATATGTGGCTTATAAAATTATATATGCTGGGATCCAGAAAGTATAGTGGTCTGGTATTGCCTTATTTTGTTTGAAGTGTTAAAGTTATGTTTTCACTGTGTTTCCTTTAACCTTTTAGGCACCAAATTTGAGGCACTTCTAAATTTAAAGGAGAGAACAAAAACAAATACACTGTCTTCACCAAGTGTCCAGATATGTAGTGCCAAGGTCTCATTTTCGTTCATTTCTAACACATTTACTTTGACATTCTTTTGAAGAATCCGTGGAGAAACTGATAATTGATTATGTTAGTTTCCAAGTGCCCTTGTTCTCCGTACATTAAATGTATCTGAAAGAATGGTTTGCTTAGCGTCCCCCTCAAAGAGCCGCCCCACCTAAAAAAATGTGTTTGCATTTTTATGTCTGCCCCATGGTGAGAAGAGGGAGGATGAGGGAATACTGTCTGCTGACCATGTAGTTCAGTGAATAATAAACTATTAGAGACACAGACTAGTTGAATCAACATTAAGATGTAAAAAGTGAATTAAATGATGGGAGAGAGCAGGAGAGTGGGAAGTCAGATGGAGCGGGACACAGAGACACTCAGACCAGCACGTGGCACTTCCTGTGTGACCAGGACAGTCAGCACAAGAGAAGCCGCGTCAGCCTGGACCCTGGAAAGCTGGGATTCCAGTTTGTTCTTGAAATGACTTGCTAGTTCAGATTTCCCTGTGCATCCTTCCCACGTGCATTTGAGGCTTTTTCTCTTGTTCCTCTGTGTCCTTGTAAGTGAGAGCTCAGCGTACACATGGCTGCATTTGTCCTAGTAGCATCTGTGTGCCCTCCTTTCCTAGGGGGTCTGGAGTGCCCTTCCCGGGCGGCCCCAAGACTCGCGGGTGATTCTCTTGGAACAGTGCTTGTCGGGAGCACTGAGTTCATCAAAGGGGGTAACATTTCTCAGGGTGATAACCCTTCCTCTGTGCTTTGACCGCACGTTCTGTTCTGTTCTCCTGTAAAGTAAGCTTCTCATATGATTCCATCAGAGTTAACGTGCACGCTACTCTGAATTCTCCCCCTCCTTCAGCAAGGAGACCTGAGCTGCTGCTGGGGGCAACTCAGGGACGGGCTGTACCTCGACTGGATGCATGTCCAGCAGTGTCCAAGATTAGTCTTTTATATACAAGCACAGAAGAGAATGAGTCAGAGACAGAGGCAGAAAGAGGGACCAGGAGACAGAGAGAGATGGGAGAGATAGACCAGAGATACAGAGCGACAGAGACAGAGCCTGCACAATAAGCCTTCTTAACACCCCGGATGCCCCCTTTCCCCACACACTGGAAAATCCTCTTCCGTTTAGGTTTCATGTAGAGTTTAATTCCGAAAGGGGAAACAAACGTTACCAATACCACCTGGTGTACATATTAGTAACGGTGTAAGATGCTCTTTTTTACTTTGTTAAGAAAACATAATCGTATACTTGTGGTTTTGTTCTGCGGTTCCCAAGTGGGGCTGGGAACCCTGGAGAGAAGTTAAGCGTGTGACAATGCGAGGCGTGTCAAGAGTCTTTCTCATGAACACCTGGAGGAGGCCCAAGGGAAAGGGCTTGAGGGGGTGCACCGACTTCCCTTGTGTCTTCAGCGCTCAGTGATTCTAAACCAGCCGAGTAAGCCACCTAGGACTGCTAAAAAATTGTCCAAGTCTTCCCCTCCTTCACGGCAGCCCCCTGCCGCCGTGCTCTAGGAAGGTGGAGGGATCCATATACCAGCTCTTTGGAGAGCTTGTTCCTGCGTGGAGTCCGTGCATTTGAACTTCCTGAAATCTCAGCTCTCCGGTGGGCTCCAGTACAACTAAGCCTTCTGTAGATCGTTCAGCATTTTCTGTTGGTTTGTACAGGAGTGATGTTCTTCTGAAACGTTCCACCTCATGAATCCAAGGGCAACTCTGGGTTGGTTTTGAATTGGCAGCACATTTTGAATTTTGTCAGCATCCCCTCTGTCCAACCCTTGGTGGCCCCTGACCTCAACGTTTCAGGCCGCGACCCACGAGTCTGAGGGAAGATGCCCTTGGCACCTCAGTGCACCGGCCACCGTTTCCAATTTCAGCGTCCTCAGAACTAGGGAGACCTCCACTGCAGGTTTCCTTTGCTGGGGCTCGATCTTGTCCTTGATGTTGGCCACATAGAACTTCAGTACCTTCCCTGTTATCTTCAAGCAGATTTTCTTAAACATGGTTTGTCCATTTTTTCTACTTTACTCACTGGAGGATTTTGTCTAAGTTAGCCCACCGTGACTGGAAACAGATAATTTTCTTTATTTTCTCATATAAGTGTTGCCGTTTTATGGGGTCCTGCTATGTATACAGATGAATTTAGGAATCAGTTGCCAAGTGTCCTATTGAGACTTCCTGTCACACAATGTGTCATTTTCAGCAGTGGACGGGGAAATAAGCAAATTTTCCAGTTGCTTTTTCTTTTCTTGTCAGAAATCATCATTTGCAAAATTTAAGATACATTCAAAAGAAGAGATGCTGATAAGGGAAAAAAGTAAAAATTAAAAATGTTTTTTAAGTGTCTTCTTTTCTAAATTTCTTTCAGGGATTCAGACATAAGGGCATTGTACCGTCAGTATTGTTCGTTGATACCCTAAGTAAACTCAGCTGCTGGAGATCACAGTGAGGTGCCCCCTTCCTTCACCTTTCCACACATGCTGTAATGAGAGTGGATGTCAAATCGATTCATACATTTATAATTAATATTTATATGCAGTGCATTTTAGTATTGGGCTAAATGACATGTAAAGCTTCTGCATAGTTGTAGTGGTATTGAATATTTGATCAACACCAAATGGAAACTTTGGATTGTTTATCAAATCAGTCACTAAAGTGAGAGTAAAGATTCGAGGTAAAAGGAATCTTTTACAGGTCTGGCGTGGCAGAAAGAACCTATAAATAGCACTTAGATGCTCACACTAAATTTAGAGAACAGTTATCTTACATATTTGTGTTCAGTACTCATAATGGTATAACTTACAACTGACAAAAAATGAATTTCTGCTGCAAAGGAAGAAATAAACTCTCCTTGTGGCTAACAAATTGTATGTTAACTGTGAAACAAATATTGAGTTTACATTTTATTTTTTATTCTATAAGCCCCACAGTCTTAAGATCCTTATGTTTTAACTACATTTAATATTTTAAAGGTACTTAAAAACTTTATGTTGACAGTTTACATACTGCTCAGGTAGCAAAAAAAGGAAAACTTTGAAGACCAAAATATTGTCATATTCAAATGGGAAAACTTTAAGAAAAAAGTGGGTTTTAAAGTCAACAGCAATAAAATTTAGGGAGAGAACAATTATTCTTCATTTTTCTCTACTATGCAAAATGTATTTAACTCCAAGCAAGCTTTTATTTTAAAAGAGATTCCTTTGAAGTGCATCAGCTGAACAGACTTTATGAACCTCAAAGCTGTCTTCATTTGTACTGCATACAAGTGACAGGGAGTGTGCAGTGCTACATACTATCCAGGGCTTCATGGCGACCAGACTGACATGAGGCTGTCGGAAGTTCATTTGGACAAGCGCGGCTTGCAGGCAGGGGCTGTAGGGAACCCAGAGTGCTGAAGGAGGCGGTTGGGTGAGTTTCAGTTCCACCATGAAATCCACTCCCACCGCCCCTCAGAGATCTTCCCCTTCCCCAGGGCGGAAGGCCCCTAAACCCATGGAAAGCCCACCAAAAAAACAGCACTGGAACCAAAAACTGCAGGAGACTTGCCTGCTGAATTATTAATTCGGCTGCAGGGCATAAGAGATCTGAGGACAACCCTAATCCCAAACACAATTCTCTTCGCCTGGGGGATGCCAGCCTGAAAAACAAAGCACAGCCTTCCTTTTCCACCCTGATAGCTGTTTCGCAGGAACCACCGCCTCTCATAGGTAGGCTCTGTGTGTCTCTCTTTCTGTATTTCTCTCCTCTGCTTTTCCATCGTTGCAGGCCATAAATGGATGTTCCTCCTTGTCTTCTGGTCTGAGATTGAGTTATTGCAAAAATCCTGTCCCCAGGAGCCACAGGAAACAGTAGAGCCCAGGTGCAAATCTCCTGTCACTATTTGAATATTATGCAAAGAACTGTCCAAAATGCCCGTAAAAATGTGGCAGCTGCCATAGTGCTCAGCTTTCAGGCTCCCAGATAGAGAATGTGAGATGCTTCCAGCAAAAGGTATTTCCAAAGCTATTTTAGGAGAAAAGTAAAACCCAAACTTTGGAGTGTATTCAGTGCTCTCTGAAAAGCACACCGCCACTTGGAGTACAACAGTGAGTGTTCCTCTGTGGGACCATCCTGTGCTCATTAAAAAACAATGCATATTCATCACTGTGCTTAGCCCAGCCAGGCTACATGTAGTCCCTCCCCACTCCTCAACTCTCTTTGTTTCCTAGTGTATGTTTTATTTTTTAAAAATCTTCATTTATTTTGGCTGCGTTGGGTCTTAGGGCCCTTCATTGCAGTGTGTGGGCTTCTCTCTAGTTGTGGCTCGAGGGCTTAGTCCTGACCCGGGATTGAACTGGTGTCCCTTGCATTGCAAAGCAGATTCTTAACCCCTGGACCACCAGGGAAGTTCCCCTGCTCCTCACCTCTTTTTTTTTTTTTTTTAACATCTTTATTGGGGCATAATTGCTTTACAATGGTGTGTTAGTTTCTGCTCTATAACAAAGTGAATCAGTTATACATATACATATATTCCCATATCTCTTCCCTCTTGCATCTCCTTGAGGAGCAAACGCCCTGGGGTACTTTCCATGTCAGACCTATCGTCTCTTTTCAATTGTATCTTATTCTTCATTGAATCCCCAGCCCCAAGGACGTTGCTGGCCCACAGCTAATCAGTATTCAATTTTTTCCAATAAAGGAAAACCACCTAGGAGACAGTGGATTTGGAAATGCTTTGAAAATGTGAAGTTACTTTATCTCTATTCACTTCATCAAATGTTTAATGAGTGACTAATACATGTTAGACTGTCAGCAGATATCTGAACATAGTTACAAAGATAGAGAAATGCTTTCTACATAGTGTGTCTATAACAAACTGGGGCTATATTAAAAAACTCATAAAGGACATATCCCAGTATTATCACAGGATAACAGAATCTTAAATTTGAAACAGAGCTCAGAGTATACTGAATTCAAATTCTGCCTCATACAGTTTCTCCCTTCTACAACGTTTTGACATATTACTCTTGAAATTTTGGTTAAATACTCTATGTGAAATATTCTATATCTCTGAATAGCCCCGTAATTGGTCTAAGGCTTTGAATGTTTTACAGAGGAACTCACCTGAGGCCTGGAAAGTTACACAAGTGACAAACAGATTGTTCTCTACCAGCTTCATCCAGAAGTCACATCGTCCACATTTACTTAAAATAGGAAGTGAAGTTTGAGGTGATGCTGTCAATTCTTCTCTCCTTCAGGCACTGAGCTGAAAGGGAGTGTTTTTGAAGGACATCCCCGATTTTCTTTAGGTCTTTAAGGCCAGTTCCTCCCAGAACTGAAGTGACCACGTGTCAGAGAAGAGGTGCTGTTGGAAGCCTTTGTTTCCACACAAGCCTGTCAACCTTGACATCTGGTTTCTAGAGTGTACAGTTATCTCCTTGCCGTTAGGAGTGCTTATTTGCCAGGCTTTCAACAGAGGATGCAGCCTTGAATCATGTGCTCTTACTGAAAACTTAGATGAAAAAACTACGATTGAGGTTTAAAAGTGAGCCTAGCCAGTTGTGTTTGTCTAAGTCAACAGTGAGGCTGTGCAGATCACGGAGAGGGATGGGGACTTTCTGTCGCAATGTATCCTTTTCAGCATCTCAGTTACCCTGAGCCCGGGTCCCTCCTCTTGGAGTGCTGATCAGGTTCAGGATACCCCCCAAATGCTTGACATTCTCTAGAGTAACAGCCAGGAATCAGGTGGCCCACACTCTCTTTGAGGATTGGAGTGTGTTATTTTGGTGTGTGCTTCTAGAAATTACATCTTTTCCTTCTCACCTCGGAAGTGGCTGGATCCCTGCAGTAGTAAGCCCATGTGTGGTGGCTCTGGCTCCTTTCTTGTCTCGGGGATGTGAGTGGGGCTCCATGTCTCTACCTGACGGAGATCGCCGTGCAAAGCCCACCCTCTGGGAAGGAGCCCGCATCCGTGTTTCAGGATAACAGCCTCAGAAGCTCTCCCTTCAACCCGCGGAGAACATTCAGCCTCCTCCCAGTTCCCTGCTTGTTTCATGCCTGGTGTGGGGGGAGGCGATCTGGCTTCTGGTCAGAATCAGCTTTACTGATCTGGATCTGGCTGAGTGTAAAAGCTGCAGAGGGGACAAAAGATCAAGCGAATCGAGCACAACTTGACCCGACCTCTTACAAACGTTGGGGCAGAGATTCTGCTCAAAGAGGGATACCTATCACCAATGCGGTTTTCTCCCTCTGTCCTCTGCAAAGTCATCCTGCTGATAACAGATCTAGTTCAAACCTAGGATAACACAATGCAGCTGCATTGCCTTGAACAGAAATAGAGGGTATTGTTGTGATTTCTTCCAGAATGGTGGCATTAACCCTGAGTGTCATTTGGCCATGCTCTCAGCTTTGGGGTTCCTGTGCTCTGAGTAAAGCACTGGCAGCTGGGTACTCTATTCGGGGCGGTAGCGGCCAGGGGAAATCCACCCCAAAACACTCTGCAGCTGCTCCAGCCTAAGAAGCGAGTTTTGACGGACAATTCAGGAACTCTCCTTGTCTATCCGAAACCCCTGTGTGACTCACATCCTTTGCATATCAGTTACTCCTAATGCTCCATAGTTTGTTAACAAGATACTGTTTCCATGTACGTGAGGAGGGGAGAGGTGGGCGGGAGGGGCAGAGAGGAGGACGGATGGAGGGGAAGGAGAGAAAGTGGAAGGAGAATGAAAGAGAAGAAGGGAATCCCGCCTTTCCTAGCTTTCCCTGGGCCACACAGCACCTTCCTACTGTTACAGAGAAAGAATATTCATGACGCTCCTTAAAGATAATGAGGCAGACTTCATTTAGGTCCCTAGTGATTCGTGCAGGGACCAGGGTGATGGGATTTTACAAAGGATACGACTCAACTCCGGATGCCATGTGGGCCAGTGGGGGTCACAGCCAAGGGGCAAGGAGGGGGCACAGGTGGGACATTCCTGAGAGGGAACCTCAGGGCTTGGAGGGGCTCTGGCTCAACCCACCTACCAGTGGCGGGTGGGGATGAGAAACTGGATCAGATGTTGAGGCTGGAGGGTCCTTGTAGGGCGACTTAGCAGGGTGCTTGCTAAAGTTGGCTTTTACCAGGAGGTGCACAGGTGGGCCTGAGAGAAGTGTCAGGACCCGCATTAAAGTTTGGTCAGGCAAAGAAGCTTTGTCGCTCCTCAGCCTTCAACTCACGAAGGACTGAAAATTCCTCTAACTTCCTTCCCCACTTGGAAGCCCTCTGGTTCTGAAGTTTATCTGACACCCTGTTTGCCAGTGACCTTACATATCAGAGTCCTCACATCAGTACTATTTTCCTCCCCTTAAGTGTTGATGTTCACCCCAGTTTTGTCTTTGGGCCCTTTCTTTCCTTGCTGTACATACTCTTCAGGGGCAAGCTCAGCCACCTGTTGGGTTTCAGCCTCCATCTGTAACCTAGTTTTTCCTAAATCTGCTCTGTCTGCAGGATGTCCCTCCCCTGAGCTCTGGACTTCTGTGTTTAACTGAGTATGCGACAGTTTCCCCTAGACATCAGTTCAGACATAATTCAAATGGACGTTTTCTGAAATTGAACTGATTTTCTGATAGCAGTCCTTCCTTTGGAATTGCACAGATAGTTCAGGAATCTGGGCTGTCACTGGAGATCCTTCCATCCTTTTCTTTGCTACGCATTTTCTATACAGTTACAGAACTTATATTAATTCCAAGTGTCTCTTCCTTTCTTTTGGCTTTTTATTTGGAAATAGAATAAATAGATAAATAACATAAAATATCAATAAGAAAAATAAGTAAAAGAAAGAAATGGAGAAACCATACCTGGGGAAATACCTTTTAACAATTCTATATTTGAACTATTACTTATGTTACCCACAATTGTTAAGAAAAAATGAGTTGAAGAAAACTCTTATCAAATAGAAAATATATAAGTGGAAAAAATTCCAATAATGTTTGCATTCAGTGCTGTCAATCACTTGACAATAAACTAAGTTTGAATGGAGTACTTTTATTATTTTAGATTTTTTTTACTGGAGTATCCTTGATTTACAATGGTGTGTTAATTTTTTCTGTACAGCATTGTGACCCGGTTATACATATACATATGTATTCTTTTGTATATTCTTTTCCATTCTGGTTTATCCCAGGACGTTGAATAGAGTTCCCCGTGCTATACCGTGGGACTCTCTTGTTTACCCACGAATGTGGTACTTTTATAGAAGACAAGCTCTCCAGCGTGTTTTTGTTGGTTTTGCTTGTTTTTCAGCGGGCCTCTGAGGCTGCCCGGATCCCATCGTGAACGGCCACATCAGCGGCGACGGCTTCAGTTACAGGGACACCGTGGTTTATCAGTGCAAACCCCGGTTTCCGGATTGTGGGGACTTCCGTCCGGATATGCTTGCAAGACCCCAAGTGGTCCGGACACACCCCAGTCTGTGTCCGTAAGTACACCTGTGAACTAAGTCAGCGGGTGCTTCCCTTCGTGGTGTTTTCTTTTGTCATTAGGTCGTAACACAGACACGTTTAAGCTCAGAGAAAGGATGGAGAGCTGTCGGAAGAGAGAGAACGTGGGCGCCCCTCCCCTTCCGTCTTTGGTCTTCCTCCCATTCCATGTCCTTCCGACGCCTCCTGCAGGCTCCCTCCACATGTAATTTGCTCACCAGCTCATCTCAGATGGGTCCCAGGATGAGGGATGTCAGGCATGCATTCCCCCAACGTTATCCCAGGACGACAAGGTGGAAACAGCATCCGACCAGAGAAGGATAGAGGTGCTGGGTCCGAGTATGCAGGTTGGCTTTGCAGGGGCCCCATGGTAGCCTGCCCCCGAACCTTCTGTGTTGTTTTGTGTTTTTGTCATTGCTTCATGATGAGCACAGAGAGTTTGTACGCAATCCTTCCTTTAGTAAAGAAGTGAAATTGTATGTAACCATTGTCCTCAAACATTATAACTTGAGAGACAAATGCTGACTCCTATTTTTCTCTCTCTTTTTTTAACATCTTTATTGGAGTATAATTGCTTTACAATTGTGTGTTAGTTTCCGCTTTATAACAAAGTGAATCAGCTATGCATATATATATATCCCCATATCCCCTCCCTCTTGCGTCTCCCTCCCTCCCACACTTCCTATCCCACCCCTCTAGGCGGTTACAAAGCACCGAGCTGATCTCCACGTGCTACGTGGCTGCTTCCCACTAGCTATCGGTTTTACATTTGGTAGTGTATATAGTCCATACCACTCTCTCCCTTTGTCCCAGCTTACCCTTCACCCTCCCCGTGTCCTCAAGTCCATTCTCTAGTAGGTCTGCGTCTTTATTCCCGTCCTGCCCGTAGGTTCTTTGTGACTTTTCGTTTGTTTTTTAGATTCCATATATATGTGTTAGTATATGGTATTTGTTTTTCTCTTTCTGACTTACTTCACTCTGTATGACAGACTCTGGGTCCATCCACCTCACTACAAACAACTCAATTTCGTTTCTTTTTATGGCTGAGTAATATTCCATTCTATATATGTGCCACATCTTCTTTATCCATTCATCTGTTGATGGACACTGAGGTTGTTTCCATTTCCTGGCTATTGTAAAAAGAGCTGCAGTGAACGTTGAGCCCTCTTTCATGTGTTTGGTGGCGATCTGTATATCTTCTTTGGGGAAATGTCTATTTAGGTCTTCTGCCCATTTTTGGATTGGATTGTTTGCTTTTTTGATATTGAGCTGCATGAGCTCCTTGTATACTCTGGAGATTAATCCTTTGTCAGTTGCTTCATTTGCAAATATTTTCTCCCATTCTGAGGGTTGTCTTTTCATCTTGTTTATGGTTTCCTTTGCTGTGCAAAAGCTTTGAAATTTCATTAGGTCCCATTTGTTTATTTTTGGTTTTATTTCTACTTCTATAGGAGGTGAGTCAAAAAGGATCTTGCTGTGATTTATGGCATAGAGAGTTCTGCTTATGTTTTCCTCTAAGAGTTTGATAGTTTCTGGCCTTACATTTAGGTCTTTAATCCATTTTGAGTTTATTTTTGTGTATGGTCTTAGGGAGTGCTCTAATTCCATTCTTTTACATGTAGCTGTCCAGTTTTCCCAGCACCACTAATTGAAGAGGCTGTCTTTTCTCTGATGTATATCCCTTCCTCCTTTATCAAAGATAAGGTGACCATATGTAACTGGGTTTATCTCTGTGCTTTCTACCCTGTTCCATTGATCTATATTTCTGTTTTTGTGCCAGTACCATACTGTCTTGATGACTGTAGCTTTGTAGTATAGTCTGATATCAGGGAGCCTGAGTCCTCCAGCTCCATTTTTCTTTCTCAAGATTGCTTTGGCTACTCCGGGTCTTTTGTGTTTCCATACAAATTGTGAAATTTTTTGTTCTAGTTCTGTGAAAAATGCCAGTGATTGTTTGATAGGGATTGCACTGAATCTGTAGATTGCTTTGGGTAGTGGAGTCATTTTCACAATGTTGATTCTTCCAATCTGAGAACATGGCATATCTCTCATTCTGTTTGTATCATCTTTAATTTCTTTCATCAATGTCATAGTTTTCTGCATACAGGTCTTTTGTCTCCTTAAGTAGGTTTATTCCGAGATATTTTATTCTTTTTGTTGCAATGGTAAATGGGAGTGTTTTCTTTATTTCACTTTCAGATTTTTTATCATTAGTGTATAAGAATGCAAGAGATTTCTGTGCTTTAATTTTGTACGCTGCTACTTTACCAAGTTCATTGATTAGCTCTAGTAGTTTTCTGGTAGCATCTTTAGGATTCTCTGTGTATAGTATCATGTCATCTGCAAACAGTGACAGCCTTACTTCTTCTTTTCTGATTTGGATTCCTTTTATTTCTTTTTCTTCTCTGATTGCTGTGGCTAAAATTTCCATAACTATGTCAAATAATAGTGATAAGAGTGGGCAACCTTGTCCTGTTCCTGATTCTAGTGGGAATGGTTTCAGTTTTTCACCATTGAAGAGGATGTTGGCTGTGGGTTTGTCATATACGGCCTTTATTATGTTGAGATAAGTTCCCTCTATGCCTACTTTCTGGAAGGTTTTTATCATAAATGGGTGTTGAATTTTGTTGAAAGCTTTCTCTGCATCTGTTGAGATGATCATGTGGTTTTTCTGCTTCAATTTGTTAATATGGTGTATCACATTGATTGATTTGTGTATATTGAAGAATCCTTGCATTCCTGGGATAAACCCCACTTGATCATGGTGTATGATCCTTTTGATGTGCTGTTGGATTCTGTTTGCTAGTATTTTGTTGAGGATTTTTGCATCTATGTTTATCAATGATATTGGCCTGTAGTTTTCTTTCTTTGTGACATCTTTGTCTGGTTTTGGTATCAGGGTGATGGTGGCCTCGTATAATGAGGAAGAGTTTGAGAAGAATAGGTGTTAGTTCTTCTCTATTTGATAGAATTCGCCTGTGAAGCCATCTGTCTTGGGCTTTTTTTTTTTTTTTTTTTTGCGGTACGCGGGCCTCTCACTGTCGTGGCCTCTCCCTCCGCGGAGCACAGTCTCTGGACGCACAGGCCCAGCAGCCATGGCTCACCTAATAAGACTTTAAATGTCATACCTAAAGATTACTTCATTTATCCCTTTAGGGGTCTTCAGTTTTACATCTAGCAAAGCTTGTGGTCTTGCGTCTAACAGGTTCTACATCAGGCTGCATTACAAAATGGAAATAGATTATTTTGCTTTTCAGCATTCTACTTGCATTAGGATACACATGATGTGGCAAGAATTGCTTTTAAATACTATCTTGCACACAGTGTGTTCCACACGAGAGGGCTCAATTTACAGAATTTTCAAAGAAAAGCGAAAATAAAGTGATATAGATATACTTAGTATAATTTCTCATTGATGTCTAATATTTCTGTTAAAGTGTGTGTGCTGATTCATTTCCATAGTACATTCTGTCTGACATTCCCAAAGGTAGTATTGTTATTATCATTAAGATAGTCAAGACTTGGCAGAACTCTGAAAACAAAAGTTCCCCAAATTTCTTTACTGTTAAGCCTGATTTAATAAAAATTAGTCCTTTAAAAAAAATGCTAACTTCTTTCTGCTACACTAAATGGTAAAAGTTCAAATCATAAGTTAATATGATTATATTATAAATATAAATTCCATAGAACTCTCACATTATTGATATATGGTATAAATAATTGAATTTTTCTAAATCCCATGATCTTTTCCAAATTCACATTTTGATTTTTGAACTAAATGAAGTGGTATTTTAAAAGAGAAGTGGTTCTATATACTGTTCTATTGGTCTCTTAGCTCTCCAAGGCAAAGTGGTCTGATTAGATTTATTTATCTGTCAATTGAACAAGTTTCTTTTCTTGAGATGTTTGCATCAATATTTCAGGTCTGGTTTTGCTTATCTTCCTTCACTTTCTCCTCCTGATGAGATACGAGTCAGTATAATTTTAAACCTCTGTGATTCTGAATTTTAAGTGGTTTAATAATCCATCATTTCCTGAATTTACTCAAGCTGCTATAAATTTACCAAATGATGAATACTTTATTATGCCACTCAGCTATTATACAAAAGCTGTGAACATTTGCTGGTTATATTTTTGAATATCTTTATGGGTTTTGTTAATGCTAAATTCTAGCAGCGCCTTCCTTAAAACCAGGAGACACCTCTGCTACCAGGAAATTAAAAGTAAATTAACAATTAAAAGCCTTTTAGAGAACACAGAGCCTTTTCGTAGGAGTTTCCTACCTTCCCTTGGGTCACGGTGACTCATTATCAAGGTTCCCAAAATGTAATTCCTTGTTAATATATAAGGCAGTTTCACACAAGAAGTTTTCTCACTTAATTTTGTGCACTTCCCTGGAAGAAGGTTGACATAGAAAATCTTCAAGTTTTCTTCCGACGCTAAGAGTTTGGAATCATTAGCTGACCCGGTGTCACAGAAAATCACGTACCTGTGACATGTTCTAAGGAATGGACAACTTGTGTGTGCTTAGGTGGGAGTTTTCCTGGGACCTCAGCTCCTAGATCTACTTAGTAGAAAGAAGGAGGAAGCCAGAAGTACCAGATGGGAATAAAGATGCTCAAGGACCCAGTCAAAGAAGCTGGTGTTGATACAGGCTTCCCAGGATGCACTGTTTAAAGAGTGTGACTGCAGTCAGGTGTGGAGAGGGGAGGAGAGCCCGGCATTACTAACAAGGAAGGCAAAGAATGACATGACCTGTCAAGCACATATGAGCTTCAAGGTTCACGCTGGTACTCAGGGGGTTTTCGGGGAGGAGTGTTTTCTCACAGGCTTCTATAGACTGTGGGGCTGATGCGACTTACACATTGGAACAAAAATTAAATTTGGTTTAAAAGTATGGCCAGACTTTGGCCTATTATTGGGGCTTGTATATCTGTGCATCTGGTATAGGTAGAAATAAGACAGGATTTAACCAAAGGAATCATCATTAATTGTAAATATCACTTCAGACTTCTATGTGTGTGTGACGGCACATCCAAAAGGAGAGGGTAGTTAGAATATGTTTGTTTGTGCCTGATAGTACTTCCATGTTCAAAAATAATCTATCATAATAATTAGTTATGCCAGTTATTGGGGGTACAGCATGACCAGAGTCTAATAATGTCCTTGCAAACTATTCCAAATAAAATTGTTATTCCAACGAAATTCTGTTTGGTTGATGCAGTTCCTCTTGGCCTCTTTTCTCACTCTTTAGTCACTCCAGTCTTTCACTTTTTCTTCATTTCCAACTTCAGGGCACTTGTCAGATAAACAGACTCTGAAAGCTCTGACAAATTCCTTGAATAAATGTGTTCAGGACCTCACATGGGAGCGAGGGCACCTTGACAGGAAATGGGACAGCGCAATGCAGGTCCAGATATCATACTAACGTCAGGTCCTTGGTGGTCCCCCGTGCTACATCCTTCAGAATGCAGTGGGCAGCTTCTGGAAAGACCTTGGGTTCACGTTGTATCCCTTGAATATCCAGATAAACTAAAGCCACTTAAACAACAGCACATGTTCATGATTATAAAACCTCCTGACTCTCTCCATCCCTGTATACAAATATGCTGTCAAGGGAAAGGAAGGAGAGTGGAAGCTGCATGGGTCGGTCCATGTTGAAGACCCCAAAGACCCTGATTTAGAGATGAAGGTACAGAGGAGGGCAAGTCAGAATGGATTACATCAATACCTCTGTCTAGTGTGTTTGTTTATTCTGATCCCACTGAGATCTTGGACATGTAAACCAAGTTCAATCTGTCACTTGAGAGGAGGTATATTTTTAAAGTTCCCAGACTATCATCATCCTTCTTATAAATGGCAGAGACATTTAAAGCTGCATCCCACTTGAGAGCTTTGGGCGTTAATTGTTAGACTTTGGAAATTATTAGGGTATTAATGTAAGGAGAGACAGAGAGAGAAATAGAGTGGGAGGGAGCGGGAGGGAGAGGGGAAGAGAAAATTGGAATATCCAATCAAGGTGAAATGATGTGAAGCAGTTGACTTCCATACTTTGTACCATTGTAGGGACTGCTATTATTGGCCAAATTATCTAAGCAAATAGAAGCAATTACAATTTTCAAAGTAAAATCAAACAAAAGTATTTTTTAACTTTAAGAATTGTCAGTAACATCAAGGATATATGTTATTAAAACTAAAAATATTCACATAAAAATCAAATACCAGTGGAAATGCATCCCTTCTGAACCCTATTCTTTCAAACTGCATTTCATTAGGAATACCATGGTTATAGGGAAGACATACTATATCTCTGTTATAAGGGTTCATTTTCTTTCAGATTATCTTCAAAATCATACTGTATTGAAGATGTTGGTGATGCTATAAAATACTAATAGTATTCATTATAATTGTTATTTATTGCCATTTTGATTATTATTATATTTAACTTTTGGATTGTCCTAATTTTTAAAAATTACTTTACAAAGGCAAATAAAATCACTGTGTGCTCTCAGAGACTTTATAGTCTGGAAGATAAGAGACACATATATTAGGTGCATAATCTAATTAATATTCTTTCCTTTTAGTTTCAACATGGAGTCCAGCTATGATTTCCTACATATCTATGAAGGAGAGGATTCCAACAGCCCTCTCATTGGAAGTTTCCAGGGCTCTCAAGTCCCAGAAAGAATTGAGAGTAGTGGAAATAGTGTCTTTCTGGCATTTTGCAGCGATGCTTCTGTGGGCTTGTCGGGGTTTGCCATTGAATTTAAAGGTACTGTGACCAGCTTAAGTTGTGAGGAAAGTAATTTGTATCGAGATTGCTTTAATCATAAGCATTTATTTATAAAGTCTTGCCTATCTGTTTAATGCATAAAATTCTGACATCTCTCTCAATCATCTGGGGAACAGGGTCGATGTCGCCAGTGGAGAAGAAATTTCCAACACGCATTTCTACCTTAGCTGAAAGAAAAGAAAGTGGGGGAGGGAGATTTCTTTTTCCAAATTCATGGCCATTTAAAGATAAATTATGATTTGTACAATAAATAATTTGAGTATATGTGTTTTGCTATCTTAATTTGTTTATTCAGGATGACTCAGTTTAAGTACATAAATAGCTTAGTCTGGTTTTTGTTTTTTGGGTTTTTTTGTTGTTGTTTTTTGGATTTTTTTTTTTTTTTTGACTTGCAGGATCTTAGTTCCCCAACCAAGGAATGAATCCGAGCCCTCAACAGTGAAAGCGTGGAGTCCTAATCACTGGACTGCCAAGGAATTCCCAATAAATAGCTTAGTTTTATCTCAATATTTTTCAAGATGTAAAATATCGATTGCCATTTCCCTGTCCTGACCACCCATGGTGGTTGGTTTGATGCGGAGCGAGCACCGATCCTGGTCGGCACTTTCTTCTTTGGTCACCTCATGAGTGACTCCCACTTCTTTGGAATCCACCACCCCCTGTCACTAGCATTCAGAGAAAACAAACAGACAGACTCACAAACAAAGATCACCCCAACCTAAGCATTTTGCTGTTGGGTTCATGAAAATAAACATATATATTTTTCAAATCTGTTTCTCATGTGAACAAGGAAAACACGGGGTATATTACAAAGAATCAGAGCAAAGGATTTTTCAAAATATTAATTGGCAGTAGTGAGTGCTTTATAAAAAAATAATGAAAATATATACATTTATTTAAACTTTTGAGTTAGTTATTAGTTACTAGAATTATAAAATAAAATATAGGGTACATTTCATCTATGTTAACCCTTTAATGGACTTGTATTTCTTGATATGTTTATTTTTTTTCACGGTATGTGGGTCTCTCACTGTTGTGGCCTCTCCCGTTGCGGAGCACAGGCTCTGGACGCGCAGGATCAGCGGCCATAGCTCGTGGGCCCAGCCGCTCCGCGGCATGTGGGATGTTCCCGGACCGGAGCACAAACACGTGTCCCCTGCATCGGCAGGTGGACTCTCAACCACTGCACCACCAGGGAAGCACTTGATATGGTTTTTAAGTAGGAAATTAATCTACTTCCTCAAAAACACCGAAATCTACAAATTTACTGATCTTTGGTACAATATACAATTAAAAAAAAATTTAAACAATTCAGCAGTTGAAGGAGTTGCTGTGCTTTTTGGATGGGATCCATTAATGTTCACGAATAATTAACAGCAGTACTTTTAAGTATTTGCCATATCATTAGATAGTTTCTGTATTAATAAGAACTCATTGAAGTACATGTCACCATGACAACGCCCATTCTATACTGAGTAAAAAATCACACGTTTCATCTAAATATAAGACTGTAAGGAATGGGAGAGAATATTTGCAAATGATGAGACTAACATGGGGTTAATATCTAAAATATATAAACGGCTCATACAGCTCAATACCAAGAAAGCAAACAATGCAATAAAAAAATGGACAGAAGACCTAAAGAGACATTTTTCCAAAAAGAAAGACATACAGATGTCTAACAGGCACCTGAGAAGATTTTCAGCATTGTCAGTTGTTAGAGAAATGCAAATCCAAACAATGAGGTATGACGTCACTCGAGTCAGCACGGCCATCATGAAAATATCTACAAATAACAAATGTTAGCGAGGGTGTAGAGAAAAGGGAACCCTCCTACACTGTTGATGGGAATGTAAATTGGTGCAGCCACTATGGAGAACAGTATGGAGGGTCCTCAAAAAGCTAAAACTAGAGTTGCCATATGAGCCAGCAATGGACTACTACTCAACCATAAAAAAGAATTAAATTCTGCTATTTGCAGAAACATGAACGGACCCAGAAAAATTATGCTTAGTGAAATAAGTCAGACAGTGAAAGACAGATATTGTGTAATATCACTTGTATGTGGACTCTAAAAATAATGCAAATGAATGTACATGCAAAACAAAAACAGACTCACAGACAAACTTACAGAAAACAGACTTATAGTTACCAAAGGGGAGAAGGAAGTGGGAGGGACAAATTAGGGGTATGGGATTAACAGATACAAACTACTATGTATAAAATAGATAACAACAAGGATATTTTCTATAGCACAGGGAATTACAGCCATTATCTTGTAATAACTTATAATGGAGTATAATCTTCAAAAATACTGAATCACTATGCTGTACACGTGAGACTAATATAACATTGTAAATCAATTATATTTCTATGGAAAAAAAAAAGACTGTACATCTGTCATCATCTTGTATTCCCCAGGGCATCCTAGGGTAAGAGAATCTGTGGATGAGTGAGTAAATGCAGAAGAACTTCTGTCCCTCATGATAGGGGGACAGGGCTGCCTCTTTGTTCTGGTTCTTTGGGGACCAGCAGAGCCTTCTAAATGGGTGCTAGAGCTCTCATGCTTTAAAACTTCTCCAGTGGAGCCTGTGAAAAAAAAAATCATCAGAAAACAAGGAAGGACACAGCAATGATACAGCATCCAGCAAGTACAAGGCCCCATACGGTGAGGGAAGCAGGGAGTGGACCTGGCTCTTGGGCTTGACCAGAAGGAACCATGGGGCAGTCCTTCCGAGTGACCCCAGGGCCCCGGCGGCTTCGGCGCAGGCATTCTGGTAGGCGTCCGTAAGCAGAGCCGACAGGAACCAGGGCGGAGCACACCGCATAATGAAGTCATCTCATTGGTAAACGTGACAACTTGTAAGCAAAAAGCGTGCCATGAGTTATCACCAAACATCCTGAACTGACAACTGAGTAAATGCAACTAAAAGCTTTGATGCAGTGCATTTGGAGAAATGAATAAAAACTGGCCACCAGAGGTCTCAATTTGCAACACAGAGCAGAAAATCGTGGGAGTGGTATTTAACCAAACAGTACACTAAACCAACAGACACTGTAACAAAAAGTGATCAAAAAGGCTGACCAGGCAACAGGCATGTAGTTTTTTCTCCATCATTTTTTAAAATACAATTTTAGTTATTTTATCTCTTATGTTTGGCTGTGTTGGGTCTTCATTGCTACATGTGGGCTTTCTCTAGTTGTGGCGAGCTGGGGCTACTCTTCGTTGCGGTGTGCGGGCTTCTCACTGTGGTAGCTTCTCTTGTTGTGGAGCATGGGCTCTAGGCGCGCAGGCTTCAGTAGTTGTGGCTCGTGGGCTCAGTAGTTGTGGCTCGCAGGCTCTGGAGTGCAGGTTCAGTAGTTGTGGCACATGGGCTTCAGTAGTTGTTGTTCATGGACTCTAGAGCGCAGGCTCAGTAGTTGTGGTGCATGGGCTTAGATGCTCCACAGCATGTGGAATCTTCCCGGACCAGGGTTTGAACCCATGTCCCCTGCATTGGCACGCGGATTCTTAACTTCTGTGCCACCATGGAAGCCCTTTCTCCATCATTTTATAGGAGAAAAATATATGCCCTAGACCAGTGCTTGTATTTATTAGACACTCAGTACATTCTGTTCGATGACAGAGTAAATGACATCCGATGGAAGGATTGTTCTCATGCCCACAGTTTTATTTATTCATCCCTTATTTGCTTAAAATAAACAATCTGTGTTCTCTATGGGATCTAAGGCAGCAGTGCCCATCATCGGATGAATGGATAAAGAAGATGTGGCACATATATACAATGGAATATTACTCAGCCATAAAAAGAAACGAAATTGAGCTATTTGTAATGAGGTGGATAGACCTAGAGTCTGTCATACACAGTGAAGTAAGTCAGAAAGAAAAAGACAAATACAGTATGCTAACACATATATATGGAATTTAAGAAAAAAAATGTCATGAAGAACCTAGGGGTAAGGCAGGAATAAAGACGCAGACCTCCTAGAGAACGGACTTGAGGTTATGGGGAGGGGGAAGGGTGAGCTGTGACGGGGCGAGAGAGAGTCATGGACATATACACACTAACAAACGTAGTAAGGTAGATAGCTAGGGGGAAGCAGCCGCATGGCACAGGGATATTGGCTCGGTGCTCTGTGACAGCCTGGAGGGGTGGGATAGGGAGGGTGGGAGGGAGGGAGACGCAAGAGGGAAGAGATATGGGAACATATGTATATGTATAACTGATTCACTTTGTTATAAAGCAGAAACTAACACACCATTGTAAAGTAATTATACCCCAATAAAGATGTTAAAAAAAAAAAAAAAAAAAAAAAAAGAATTATCAGAATGTCACCTACTCCTTGAAATATCCAAATTGGTTTTCACTAAAGTGATTAGAGTGTTGGTCCCAACACAGTACACAACTATTGCTGTGAGTCTCTAACCAGAGCAAAAATAGAGAACCTGGAGGGGTTTCCACAATTTATATATATGATATAATATATTCATGATATATGTGATAATTAATATATTATACATGGCATATGATAATTATGATGTATGATAATATATAATACATATATTACAGATGCTATATGATACATCTGATAATATATGATGTATGATATATGATATATATGATAATATATCATGTATGATACACGTGACAGTATAATGTTTATATATTTAAGTTGCACTTTAACCAAAGTATGTTATGGATCAGGGTATATTATTGCCTCCTTTATCAAAAATAAGGTGACCATATGTGCATGGGTTTATCTCTGGGCTATCTTGTTCCATTATCTGTATTTGTGTTTTCGTGCCAGAACCATACTGTCTTGATTACTGTAGCTTTGTAGTATAGTCTGAAGTCAGGGAGCATGATGATTCCTCCAGCTCAATTTTTCTTTCTCAAGATTGCTTTGGCTATTTGGTGTCTTTGGTGTTTCCATATAAACCGTGCAATTTTTTATGCTTGTTCTGTGAAAAATGCCCTTGGTAGTGTGATAGGGATTGCACTGAATCTGTAACTTGCTTTGGGTAGTATAGTCATTTTCGCAGTGTTGATTCTTCCAATCCAAGAACATGGTATATCTCTCCATCTATTTGTATCATCTTTAATTTCTTCCATCAGTGTCTTACAGTTTTCTGCATACAGGTCTTTCATCTCCTTAGGTAGGTTTATTCCAGGGTATTTTATTTTTTCTGTTGCAGTGGTCCATGGTAGTGTTTCCTTAAATTCTGTTTCAGATTTTTCATCATTAGTGTATAGGACTGCAAGAGATTTCTGTGCATTCATTTTGTATCGTACTACTTTACCAAATTCATTGATTAGCTCCAGTAGTTTTCCTGTAGCATCTGTAGGATTCTCTATGTATACTATCATGTCATCTACAAACAGTGACAGCTTAATGTCTTCTTTTCTGATTTGGATTCCTTTTATTTATTTTTCTTCTCTGATTGCTGTGGCTAAAACTTCCAAAAGTATGATGAATAATAGTCATGAGATCGGACAACCTTGTCTTGTTCCTGATCTTAGAGGAAATGGTTTCACTTTTTCACCATTGAGATCGATGTTGGCTGTGGGTTTGTCATATATGGCCTTTATCATGTTGAGGTAAGTTCCCTCTATGCCTACTTCTGGAGTGTTTTTATCATAAATCAGTGTTGGATTTTGTGAAAAGCTTTTTCTGCATCTATTGAGATGATCATATGGCTTTTCTCCTTCAGTTTGTTAATATGGTGTATAACATTGATTGATTTGTGTATATTGGGATAAACCCCACTTGATCATGGTGTATGCCCCCTTTAATGTGCTGTTGGATGCTGTTTGCTAATATTTTGTGGAGGAGTTTTTCATCTATGTTCATCAGTGATATTGGCCTGTAGTTTTCTTTCTTTGTGACATCTTTGTTTGGTTTTGGTATCAGGATGATTGTAGCCTCGTAGAATGAGTTTGGGAGTGTTCCTCCCTCTGCTGTATTTTGGAAGAGTTTGAGATGGATAGCTGTTAGTTCTTCTCTAAATGTTTGGTAGAATTCTCCTGTGAAGCCATCTGGTCCTGTGAAGCCATCTGAAGCCATCTGGTCTGGGCTTTTGTTTGTTGGAAGATTTTTAATCACACTCTCAATTTCAGTGCTTGTGAGTGGTCTATTTCAGTGCTTGTGATTGGTCTGTTTATATTTTCTATTTCTTCCTGGTTCAGTCTCAGAAATTAGTGCTTTTCTAAGAATTTGTCCATTTCTTCCAGTTTGTCCATTTTATTGCCATATAGTTGCTTATAGTAATTTCTCATGATCCTTTGTATTTCTGCAGTGTCAGTTGTTACTTCTCCTTTTTCATTTCTAATTCTATTGATTTGAGTCTTCTCCCTTTTTTTCTTGATGAGTCTGGCTAATGGTTTATCAATTTTGTGTATCTTCTCAAAGAACAAGATTTTAGTTTTATTGATCTTTGCTATCGTTTCATTCATTTCTTTTTCATGTATTTCTGATCTGATTTTTATGATTTCTTTCCTTCTGCTAACTTTGGGGTCTTTTTGTTCTTCTTTCTCTAATTGCTTTAGGTGCAAGGTTAGGTTGTTTATATGAGATGTTTCCTGTTTCTTAAGGTAGGATTGTATTGCTATAAACTTCCCTCTTAGAACTGCTTATGCTGCATCCCATAGATTTTGGGTCGTCGTGTCCCCATTGTCATTTGTTTCTAGGTATATTTTTATTTCCTCTTTGAATTGAGTCACTGAGGTGTATGTGTGTATGTCTGTGTGTGTGGTTCTACAGACTGTGAAATGAATCACTATGAGTTGTGTGTGTGTGCGTGTGCTGGTATAGACTGTGCATTGAGTCACAGTGAGCCGTGTGTGTGTGTGTGTGTGTGCTGCTATAGGCTGTGCATTAAGTCACAATGAGTTGTGTGTCTGTGTGTGTGATGGTATAGACTGTGCCTTGAATCACAGTGAGCTGTGTGTGTGTGTGTGTGTGTGTATGTGTGTGTGTGTGTGTGTGCATGCTGGTATGGTCTGTGCATTAAGTCACATTGAGCCGTGCATGTGTGTGTGTGCTGGTATAGGCTGTGCATTGTGTCAGAGTGAGATGTGTATGATTGTGTCTGCTGGTATAGGCTGTGCATTGTGTCAGAGTGAGCCATGCATGTGTCTGCTTGTGTCTGCTGGTATAGACTGAGCATTGAGTCAAGTGAGCTGTGTGGGTGTGTGCTGTTTGTGTGTGTATGGTGTAGGCTGTGCACTGAGTCACACTGAGCCATGTGTCTGCCTCTGTGTGTATGGGCATGTGGGCTGGTATAGTCTGAGCATTGAGTTAGAGTGAAGTGTGTTGTGTATCTGTGTCTGTGCTGGTATGGAGTGTACACTGAGTCACAATGAGCTGTGTGTGTGTGTGTGTGTGTGTGTGTGTGTCTAGGTGGTGGTGTAGAGTGTGCACTGAGTCACAGTATGGTGTGTGTGTGTGTGTGTGTGTGTGCTGGTATAGGCTGAGCACTGAATCACAATTAGGTGTGTGTATGTGTCTGTGAGTGCTGGTATGGGCTTTGCATTGAGTCACTGAGGTGTATGTGTGAGATTCTGTGTGTGTGCTGCTACATGCTGTGCATTGACTCACAATGAGTTGTGTGTGTGTGAGTGCTGATATAGACTGTGCATTGAGTCACAGTGAGCTGTGTGTGTTTGTGTTTCTGTGTGTGTGCTGCTATAGGCTGTGCATTGAGTCACAATGAGTTGTGTGTGTGTGTGTCTGTAATGGTATGTGCTGTGCCTTGAGTCACAGTGAGCCGTGTGTGTGTGTGTGTGTGCTGGTATGCTCTGTGCATTAAGTCAGATTGAGCCAGGCATGTGTGTGTGTGTGTCTGTGTGTGTGTGTGTGTGTGTGTGTGTGTGCTGTATAGGCTATACACTGAGTCACAGTGAGCCGTGTGTGTGTCTGTGTGTGCTGGTATGGGCTTTGCATTGAGTAACTGAGGGGTGTGTGTGTGATACTACAGACTTGGCATTGACTCACTGTGAGCCTTCTGTGTGTGTCTGTGTGTGTCTGAGTGTGGTGATATAGGCTGTGCATTGACTAACAGTGAGCCGTGTGTGTGTGTCTGTGTGTGTGTGTACTGGTATAGGCAGTGCTTTGAGTCACACTGACAAGTGTGTGTGGGAGTGGGGGGTTGCTATATGCTGTGCACTGAGGCACAGTGAGCCGTGTGTGTGTGTGTGTGTGTGCTGGTATAGACTGTGCAGTGAGTCACAGTTAGGTTCTGTGAGTGTTTGCTTGTATGGACTTTGCATTGAGTCACAGTGAGGTGTTTGTGTGTGTGTGTGTGTGTGTGTGTGTGTGTGTGCTGCTACAGACTAAGCACTGAATCATAGTGAGCCATGTGTTTGTGCTGGTACAGGCTGTGCAGTGAGTCACAGCCGTGTGTGTGTGTGTGTGTGTGTGTGTGTGTGTGTCTGTGTGTGTGTTGGTATAGGCTGAGCATAGAGTCACACTTAGCTGCGTGTATCTGTGTGCTTTGCATTGAGTCATTGGGGTGTGTGTGTGTGTTTGTGTGTGTGCTGGTATAGGCTGAGCATTGAGACACAGTGCACCGTGTGTATGTGTGTGTGTTTAGGGGCTGCTATAGTCTGAGCATTGATTTAAGGTGAGGTGTGTTGTCTGTCTGTGTATGTGCTGCTATGGACTGCACATTGAGTCACAATGAGCTGTGCATGCCTGTGTGTATATGCACTGGTATATGCGGAGCATTAAATCAGTTAGGTGTGTGTATGTGTGTGTGTGTGCTGCTATGGGCTTTGCATTGAGTCACTGAGGTGCGTGTGTGTGTGTGGTGCTACAGACTGTGCACTGAGTCACAGTGAGCCTTGTGTGTTTGTGGCCGTGTGTGCTGGTATAGAGTGTGCACTGAGTCACAGTGAGCCGTGTGTGTTTGTGTGTGTGTGTGCTGGTATGATCTGTGCACTAAGTCACATTGAGCCATGTGTGTGTGTGTGTGTGTGTGTGTGTGTGTCTGCTGGTACACTCTGAGCATTGAGTCACAGTGAGTTGTGTGGTGTGTGTGTGTGTGTGTGCTGGTAAGGACTGTGCTTTTAGCCAAAGAGAGCCATGCAAGTGTGACTTGTGTGCACTGGTATAGGCTGACCATTGAGTCACAATGAGCTGTGTGTGCCTGTGTGTGTGTATGTGTTTGTGTGCGTGTGCTGGTGTAGGCTGTGCATTGAGTGACAGTTAGCCGTATGTGTGTGTGTTTGTGGGTGTGGGTGCACGCACTGGTATAGGCAGTTCATTGAGTTACAGTGAGCTGTGTGTGTGTGCGTGCATGTGTGTGTGTGTGTGTGTGTGTGTGTGTGTGCTGGTATATGCTGTGCATTGACTCACACTGAACCGTGCATGTGTGTGTGTGTGTGTGTGCTGGTATAGGCTAAGCACTGAGTCACAGTGAGCCATGTGTGGCGGGGGACTGGTATAGTCTGAGCTTGAATCACAGTGAGGTGTGTGGTGTGTGTGTGTTTATCTGCCTGTATGGACTGTTCATTGAATCACATTGAGGTATGTGTGTGCATGTGTCTGTGTGCTGGTATAGGCTGTACATTAGTCACATTGAGCCATGTGTGTGTGCTGGTACAGGCTGTGCAATGAGCCACAGAGAGCCGTGTATGTGTGTGTGTGTGTGTGTTGGTATAGGCTGAGTATTGAGTCACATTTAGATGTGTGTGTATGTGTGTGTGTGTGTGTGCTGGTATAGGCTGTGCATTGAGTCACAGAGAGGTGTTTGTGTGTGTCTGGCTGTGTGTGCTATTCTAGGCTGTGCATTGAGTCACACTGATGTGTGTGTGTCGGCTCAATATGATTCTAAGCAAAATGCTTATGATAAAATGGTAAAGAAAAAAAATGGGTAAGAAACCTACACATATCAAGATTGGTGCAGAGGGAGTGATCAAGATGACAGAGTAGTAGGACATGAAGCTCACCTCCTCCCACGAATACATCAAAAATACATCTACACGTGGATCAATTCTTACAGAATATCTACTGAACGCTGGCAGGAGATCTCAGACCTCTAAAAGGGCAAGAAAATCTCCACATAACTCGGTAGGACAAAAGAAAAAAAAAAAAGAGAGTGAGAATGGAATCAGGACAGGACCTGCACCGCTGGGAGGGAGCTGTGAAAGAGGAAAGGTTCCTGCACCGTGGAAGTTCCCTCACCAGCGGAGAGATCAGCCAGGACAGGGGAGAGCTAAGGAGCCTTGGAGGAGAATGCAGCAACTGGTTTGCAGCAGCCAGAATGGAGAGAAACCTGCACAGACGGTCAGTGTCACTGCTCTGTACTCCCCAGCCTGAGATACGCGTCTGCCAGTGCCGGTACGATCTAGGTGTGGAAGCTTGGGCTGTGGAGATCGGACCCATGGAGAAGACTGGGGTGGGCTGTGCAGAAATAGACTCATGGAGAAGACTGGGGTGGGCTGTGCAGAAATAGCCTGAAGGGGCTGAAGCCTGATGCAATGGCATCTGAGGGTGTACACGGAGGAAGCCTGGGCCACCTTAGAGGCCAGGTGCCACTGTGTAGGCGACACACAACGGGACGGGTGGGACCTGCCATTACAGCTTTTTTCCCTGCATAAGCTCTCAGGAGGCAGGACATCACCTAGACGAGCTCCAGGAGCCGTCATGAGCCACCTCTGCTCCCATCGTGTGCTCTGGAGGCGTGCATGAGCCACCACCGCCAGCAAGAACCCCACGACCGCGCACCAGCCACCGCATATGCATACCCCCTATCAAGGGGATAAGAGCCAGCACACACTGAGGAAAGAGGCAACAGGCATCCATACTAAAAACGGCCCTTGCACCAAAAATACTAAACCCACACAAGCTACATAGGGACACTGACACATACAAATATCCCTCCACACCACAGGAGATAAAAGTGTTTCTCCTAAACTCACAGAATAAGAGAAAAATATAAGTAAAATGAAGAAGCAGAGGAACCACTCCCAATTAAAAGCCCAAGAGAATTCCCCTGAAAGAAACAAACTATGAAACACACCTCTTTGGTCTAATAGACACCAATATCTCAAAGGAGATAATGAAAATACTGAAGGAATTAAGAAAGACTATTGACAGAAATGCAGACTATTGTAAAAAGGGACTAGAAACTATAAAGAGCAACCAAGAAAAATTAGAAAACTCATTTGCCAAAACAAAAACTGAACTAAAGGCAATGAATAGCAGAGTAAATAGTGCAGAAGAATGAATAAGTGACCTGGAAGATAGAATAATGGAAATCACCCAATCAGGAGAGCAGACAGAAAACCGAATGAAAAAAAATGAAAGCAATATAAGAGACCTGTGGGATAACATAAAGCATGCCAATCTACACCTAATAGGGATTCCAGAAGGGGAAGAAAGAGAAAATGGGATCAAAAATGTGTTTGAAGAAATGATGGCTGAAAACTTCCCAAACTTAAAGAAGGAAACAGATATCCAGGTACAGGAAGCACAATGGGTCCCAAACAGGGTAAACCCACACAGACCTACACCAAGACCTATTATAATAAAAATGGCAGAAGTTAAAGTGAGGACTCTAACGGCAATAGGAGAAAAACAAAGAGTTAATCACAAAGGAACTCCCATAAGGCTATCAGCTGATTTCTCTACAGAAACATTGCAGGCCAGAAGGGAGTGGCAAGATATATTCGAAGTCCTGAAAGGGAAAAATCTGCAACCTAGGATGCTCTATCCAGCAAGATTATCATTTAGAATAGAAGGAGAGATAAAGAATTTCTCAGACGAGCAAAAACTAAAAAAATACAGCAATGCTAAATGCTAAGGGAAGTATTGAAAGGTCTTCTCTAAATACAAAAGAAGTCAAAGTATATAAGAAAGAGAAAATCACAGTTGGAAAGCAAATCACCTAAATAAGCCAGTACCCAGATTTTTTAAAAATTTAAAAATTTCTGTGAAAGTGATGACAACCACCATGAACAGCAAAAGGATGAACGTGAAGATGTAAAAGAGGACATCAAAATCATAAAATGTGGGGTAGGAGAGTAAGAAAAATAGATTTTTTTTCATTTCCTCCAATGTGTTTGAGCCTATATGACTACCAGTCTAAGGCAAGCAGATATACGATGAGATTAACATACTTGAAAAACAGGGTACCACAAATCAGAAACATACAATAGAATCACAAAAAACAAAAAGAGAATACAAATATAATACGAAAGAAAATCATCAAACCAGAAAAGGAAAAAGAAAAATAAAGGGACAAAAAAGAAATATAAAATCAATGGGAAAACAAGGTTAAAATGGCAATAAATACATATCTCTCAATAATTACCTTAAACATCAATGGACTAAATGCTCCAATCAAAAGACACAGAGTGGCAGATTGTAGGCTCTTGTTTTCTAATCCAATATACTGCCTAGAAGACACCCACTTTACAGCACAGGACACACATAGATTGAAAGTGAGGGGATGGAAAAAGATACTTCATGGAAATGAAAAGAAACCAGGGGTCGCAATACTCATATCAGACAAAATAGATTTTAAAACAAAGGCCAGACTGCCTTGCCTTCTACTAAGGTGCCTGCGTCTTTTCTCCACTGGCGTTCTCTCCCACTGTCTTACATCAAAGCTAGAATTCTCTGACCCCTGCAAAGGACTTGAAGAGATATCTGTCCACCTTCTGTAAGACAACTCGAAGTTCTTCTTGAGCTGGGGGGATTACCTGCGCCGCACAGCATGTGGGATCTTAGTTCCCCAAACAGGGATAGAACCTGCATTCCCTGCACTGGAAGGGTGGAGTCTTAAGCACCGGACCATCAGCACTGCTAGAATACTCAGAACACATCCTACCAGGAAGCAGGAAGTACCGGAAATCCAACAGAAGGGCTGGTTTCTCTAAGATTGCAGCCTCCCTCCTTTCTTCAAGTGTCTCCATATTTACCATGCATATGTTTCCTCCTAGAGCACTTCCCATCATGGTCATTCTTTAATCTTCATTATGATGTGGAGTTGCAGTGAGGCTAGGAGTGAGGACACCTACTTCTGTGGCTGATACACCAGAAATACATCTACACGTGGAACAACTCCTACAGAACACCTACCGAAGGCTGGCAGAAGACCTCAGACCTCCCGAAAGGCAAGAAACTCCCCACGTACCTGAGTAGGGCAAAAGAAAAAAAGAAAAAATCAGAGACAAAAGAATAGGGACGGCACCTGCACCAGTGGGAGGGAGCTGTGAAGGAGGAAAAGTTTCCACACACTAGGAAGCCCCTTCGCGGGCGGAGACTGTGGAAGGCGGAGGGGGGAGCTTCGAAGCCGCGAAGGAGTGCACAGCAACGGGTGCGGAGGGCAAAGCTGGGAGATTCCCACACAGAGGATCGCTGCTGACCGGCACTCACCAGCCCGAGAGGCTTGTCTGCTCACCCGCCGGGGCGGGCGGGGCTGCGAGCTGAGGCTCTGAGGCTCGGGTTTCTGTTTCGGACGGAGCGCAGGGGGAGGACTGGGGTTGGCGGCTTGAACATAGCCTAAAGGGGTTAGTGCACCACAGCTAGCCGGGAGGGAGTCCGGGGAAAAGTCTGCACCTGCCGAAGAGGCAGAAGACTTTTCCTTCCCTCTTTGTTTCCTGGGGCGTGAGGAGAGGGGTTTAAGAACGCTGCTTAAAGGAACTCCAGAGACGGGCGCAAACCGCGGCTGAAAGCGCGGACCCCAGAGACGGGCACGAGCCGCGGCTGAAAGCGCGGAATCCAGAGACGGGCGCGAGCCGCGGCTAAAAGCTCGGACCCCAGAGGCGGGCGGGAGACGTTAAGGCTGCTGTTGCCGCCACCAAGGGGCCTGTGTGCGAGCACAGGTCACTCTCCACACCCCTCTTCCGCGGAGCCTGTGCAGCCCGCCACTGCCAGGTTCCCGGGATCCAGGGACAACTTCCCCGGGAGAACGCACGGCGGCCCTCAGGCTGGTGCAAAGTCACGCCGGACTTTGCCGCCGCAGGCCCGCCCCGCACTCCGTGCCCCTCCCTCCCCGCCGGCTTGAGTGCGCCAGAGCCCCCGAATCAGCGGCTCCTTTAACCCCGTCCTGTCTGAGCAAAAAACAGACTCCCTCCAGCGACCTACACGCAGAGGCAGGGCCAAATCCAAAGCTGAGCCCCGGTGAGCTGTGAGAACAAAGAAGAGAAAGGGAAATCTCTCCCAGCAGCCTCAGAAGCAGCGGATTAAAGCTCCACAATCAACTTGATGTACCCTGCATCTGTGGAATACCTGAATAGACAACCAATCATCCCAAATTAAGGAAGTGGACTTTAGGAGCAAGATCTATGATTTTTTCCCTTTTCCTCTTTTTGTGAATGTGTATGTGTATGCTTCTGTGTGAGATCTTGTCTGTATAGTCTTGCTTCCACCATTTGTCCTAGGGTTCTATCCGTCCTTTTTTTTTTTTAATTTTTTTTCTTAATAATTAATTTTAATAACGTTATTATACTTTACCTTCGTTCTTTCTTTCTTTCTTTCTTTCTTTCCTTCCTTCCTTCCTTCCCTCCTTTAGACAATGAATCATCCCAAATTGAGGAGATGGTCTCTGACAACAAGATTTATGATTTTTCCCCATTTACCTCTTTTACTGAGGGTGTATGTGTATGCTTCTGTGTAAGATTTTGTCAGTATAGCTTTGCTTCCAACATTTGTCCTAAGGTTCTATCCGTCCCTTTTTTTTTTTCCTAAATAAGAATTTTTTAATTCAATAACTTTATTATACTTCATTTTATTTTTACTGTATCTTCTTTCTTTCTGTCTTTTTTCCTTCTTTCCCTCCTTCCTTCCTTCCTCCCTCCCTCCCTCCCTCCTTTCTTTCCTTCTTGCCTTCTTTCTTTTGCTTCTTTCTTTCTTCCTTCCTTCCTACCCTCCTTTCCTTCTTTCTTTCCTCATACTTCTACTAATTCCCTCTACTTTTTCTCCCTTTTATCCTGAGCAGTGTGGATGAAAAGCTCTTGGTGCTCCAGTCAGGAGGCAGGGCTCTGCCTCTGAGGTAGGAGAGCCAACTTCAGGACACTGGTCAACAAGAGACCTCCCAGCTCCACATAATATCAAACGGCGAAAATCTCCCAGAGACCTCCATCTTAACACCAGCACCCAGCGTCACTCAACGACCAGCAAGCCACAGTGCTGGACAACCTATGCCAAACAACTAGCAAAACAGGAACACAACCCCACCCATTAGCAGAGAGGTTGCCTAAAATCATAATAAGGCCACAGACACCCCAAAACACACCACCAGATGTGAACCTGACCACTAGAGAGACAAGATCCAGCCTCATCCACCACAACACAGGCACTAGTCCCCTCCACCAGGAAGCCTACACAACCCACTGAACCAACCTTAGCCACTGGAGACAGACATCAAAAACAGGAGGAACTACGAACCTGCAGCCTGCACCCCAAACACAGTAAGGTAAGCAAAATGAGAAGACAGAAAAACACACAGCAGATAAAGGAGCAAGATAAAAATGCACCAGACCTAACAAATGAAGAGGAAATAGGCAGTCTACCTGAAAAAGAATTCAGAATAATGATAGTAAGGTTGATCCGAAATCTTGGAGGTAGAATACAATAGAATGGACAAAATGCAAGAATCAGTTAACAAGGACCTAGAAGAACTAAAGATGAAACAAGCAACGATGAACAACACAATAAATGAAATTAAAAGTACTCTAGATGGGATCAATAGCAGAATAACTGAGGCAGAAGAACGGATAAGTGACCTGGAAGATAAAATAGTGGAAATAACTACTGCAGAGCAGAATAAAGAAAAAAGAATGAAAAGAACTGAGGACAGTCTCAGAGACCTCTGGGACAACATTAAACGCACCAACATTCGAATTATAGGGGTTCCAGAAGAAGAAGAGAAAAAGAAAGGGACTGAGAAAATATTTGAAGAGATTATAGTTGCAAACTTCCCTAATATGGGAAAGGAAATAGTTAATCAAGTCCAGGAAGCACAGAGAGTCCCATACAGGATAAATACAAGGAGAAATACACCAAGACACATATTAATCAAACTATCAAAAATTAAATACAAAGAAAGCATATTAAAAGCAGCAAGGGAAAAACAACAAATAACACACAAGGGAATCCCCATAAGGTTAACAGCTGATCTCTCAGCAGAAACCCTACAAGCCAGAAGGGAGTGGCAGGACATACTGAAAGTGATGAAGGAGAAAAACCTGCAGCCAAGACGACTCTACCCAGCAAGGATCTCATTCAGATTTGATGGAGAAATTAAAACCTTTACAGACAAGCAAAAGCTGAGAGAGTTCAGCACCACCAAACCAGCTTTACAACAAATGCTAAAGGATCTTCTCTAGGCAAGAAACACAAGAGAAGGAAAAGACCTATAATAACGAACCCAAAACAATTTAGAAAATGGGAATAGGAACATACATATCGATAATTACCTTAAATGTAAATGGACTAAATGCTCCCACCAAAAGACACATTAGCTGAATGGATACAAAAACAAGACCTTTATATATGCTGTCTACAAGAGACCCACTTCAGACCTAGAGACACATACAGACTGAAAGTAAGGGGTTGGAAAAAGATATTCCATGCAAATGGAAACCAAAAGAAAGCTGGAGTAGCAATTCTCATATCAGACAAAATAGACTTTAAAATAAGAACTATTAAAAGAGACAAAGAAGGACACTGCATAATGATCAAGGGATCGATCCAAGAAGAAGATATAACAATTGTAAATATTTATGCACCCAACATAGGAGCACCTCAATACATAAGGCAAATACTAACAGCCATAAAAGGGGAAATCGACAGTAACACATTCATAGTAGGGGACTTAAACACCCCACTTTCACCCACGGACAGATCATCCAAAATGAAAATAAATAAGGAAACACAAGCTTTAAATGATACATTAAACAAGATGGACTTAATTGATATTTATAGGACACTCCATCCAAAAACAACAGAATACACATTTTTCTCAAGTGCTCATGGAACATTCTTCAGGATAGATCATATCTTAGGTCACAAATCAAGCCTTGGTAAATTTAAGAAAATTGAAGTTGTATCAAGTATCTTTTCTGACCACAACGCCATGAGACTAGATATCAATTACAGGAAAAGATCTTTAAAAAATACAAACACATGGAGGCTAAACAATACACTACTTAATAATGAAGTGATCACTGAAGAAATCAAAGAGGAAATCAAAAAATACCTAGAAACAAATGACAATGGAGACACAACGACCCAAAACCTGTGGGATGCAGCAAAAGCAGTTCTAAGGGGGAAGTTTATAGCAATACAAGCCCACCTTAAGAAGCAGGAAACATCTCAAATAAACAACATAACCTTGCACCTCAAGCAATTAGAGAAAGAAGAACAAAAAAACCCAAAGCTAGCAGAAGGAAAGAAATCATAAAAATCAGATCAGAAATAAATGAAAAAGAAATGAAGGAAACAATAGCAAAGATCAATAAAACTAAAAGCTGGTTCTTTGAGAGGATAAACAAAATAGATAAACCACTAGCCAGACTCATCAAGAAAAAAAGGGAGAAGACTCAAATCAATAGAATTAGAAATGAAAAAGGAGAGGTAACAACTGACACTGCAGAAATAAAAGAGATCATGAGAGATTACTACAAGCAACTCTACGCCAATAAAATGGACAACGTGGAAGAAATGGACAAATTCTTAGAAATGCACAACCTGCCAAGACTGAATCAGGAAGAAATAGAAAATATGAAGAGCCCAATCACAAGCACTGAAATTGAAACTGTGATTAAAAATCTTCCAACAAAGAAAAGCCCAGGACCAGATGGCTTCACAGGCAAATTCTATCAAACATTTAGAGAAGAGCTAACACCTATCCTTCTCAAACTCTTCCAAAATATAGCAGAGGGAGGAACACTCCCAAACTCCTTCTACAAGACCACCATCACCTTGATACCAAAACCAGACAAGGATGTCACAAAGAAAGAAAACTACAGGCCAATATCACTGATGAACATAGATGCAAAAATCCTCAACAAAATACTAGCAAACAGAATCCAACAGCACATTAAAAGGATCATACACCATGATCAAGTGGGGTTTATTCCAGGAATGCAAGGATTCTTCAATATACGCAAATCTATCAATGTGATAAACCATATTAACAAATTGAAGGAGAAAAACCATATGATCATCTCAATTGATGCAGAGAAAGCTTTTGACAAAATTCAACACCCATTTATGATAAAAACCCTGCAGAAAGTAGGCATAGAGGGAACTTTCCTCAACATATAAAGCCATATATGACAAGCCCACAGCAAACATCATCCTCAATGGTGAAAAACTGAAAGCATTTCCACTAAGATCAGGAAGAAGACAAGGTTACCCACTCTCACCACTCTTATTCAACATAGTTTTGGAAGTTTTAGCCACAGCAATCAGAGAAGAAAAGGAAATAAAAGGAATCCAAATTGGAAAAGAAGAAGTAAAGCTGTCACTGTTTGCAGATGACATGATCCTATACATAGAGAACCCTAAAGATGCTACCAGAAAACTACTAGAGCTAATCAATGAATTTGCTAAAGTGGCAGGATACAAAATTAATGCACAGAAATCTCTGGCATTCCTATATACTAATGATGAAAAATCTGAAAGTGAAATCAAGAAAACAATCCCATTTACCACTGCAACAAAAGGAATAAAATATCTAGGAATAAACCTACCTAAGGAGACAAAAGACCTGTATGCATAAAATTATAAGACACTGATGAAAGAAATTAAAGATGATACAAATAGATGGAGAGATATACCATGTTCTTGGATTGGAAGAATCAACATTGTGAAAATGACTCTACTACCCAAAGCAATCTATAGATTCAATGCAATCCCTATCAAACTACCACTGGCATTTTTCACAGAACTAGAACAAAACATTTTGCAATTTGTATGGAAACACAAAAGACCCCGAATAGCCAAAGCAATCTTGAGAACGAAAGAAGGAACTGGAGGAATCAGGCTCCCTGACTTCAGACTATACTACAAAGCTACAGTTATCAAGACGGTATGGTACTGGCACAAAAACAGAAAGATAGATCAATGGAACAGGATAGAAAGCCCAGAGATAAACCCATGCACATATGGACACCTTATCTTTGATAAGGTGGCAGTAATGTACAGTGGAGAAAGGACAGCCTCTTCAATAAGTGGTGCTGGGAAAACTGGACAGGTACATGTAAAAGTATGAGATTAGATCACTCCCTAACACCATATACAAAAATAAGCTCAAAATGGATTAAAGACCTAAATGTAAGGCCAGAAACTATCAAACTCTTAGAGGAAAACATAGGCAGAACACTCTATGACATAAATCACAGCAAGATCCTTTCTGACCCACCTCCTAGAGTAATGGAAATAAAAACAAAAATAAACAAATGGGACCTAATGAAACTTCAAAGCTTTTGCACAGCAAAGGAAACCATAAACAAGACCAAAAGACAACCCACAGAATGGGAGAAAATATTTGCAAATGAAGCAACCGACAAAGGATTAATCTCCAAAATTTACAAGCAGCTCATGCAGCTCAATAACAAGAAAACAAACAACCCAATCCAAAAATGGGCAGAAGACCTAAATAGACATTTCTCCAAAGAAGATATACAGACTGCCAACAAACACATGAAAGAATGCTCAACATCATTAATCATTAGAGAAATGCAAATCAAAACTACAATGAGATATCATCTCACACCAGTCAGAATGGCCATCATCAAAAAATCTAGAAATAATAAATGCTGGAGAGGGTGTGGAGAAAGGGAACACTCTTGCACTGCTGGTGGGAATGTGAATTGGTTCAGCCACTATGGAGAACAGTATGGAGGTTCCTTAAAAAACTACAAATAGAACTACCATATGACCCAGCAATCCCACTACTGGGCATATACCCTGAGAAAACCAAAATTCAAAAAGAGTCATGTACCAAAATGTTCATTGCAGCTCTATTTACAATAGCCCAGAGATGGAAACAACCTAAGTGCCCATCATCAGATGAATGGATAAAGAAGATGTGGCACATATATAAAATGGAATATTACTCAGCCATAAAAAGAAACGAAATTGAGCTATTTGTAATGAGGTGGATAGACCTAGAGTCTGTCATACAGAGTGAAGTAAGTCAGAAGGAAAAAGACAGATACCGTATGCTAACACATATATATGGAATTTAAGAAAAAGAATGTCATGAAGAACCTAGGGGTAAAGCAGGAATAAAGACGCAGACCTCCTAGAGAACAGACTTGAGGTTATGGGGAGGGGGAAGGGTGAGCTGTGACAGGGCGAGAGAGAGTCATGGGCATATACACACTAACAAACATAGTAAGGTAGATAGCTAGTGGGAAGCAGCCGCATGGCACAGGGATATTGGCTCGGTGCTTTGTGACAGCCTGGAGGGGTGGGATAGGGAGGGTGGGAGGGAGGGAGACGCAAGAGGGAAGACATATGGGAACATATGTTTATGTATGACTGATTCACTTTGTTATAAAGCAGAAACTAACACACCATTGTAAAGCAATTATACCCCACTAAAGATGTTAAAAAAAAAAAAGGCCATAAAGAAAGATAAAGAACAACACTATATAATGATAAAAGGATCCATCGAGAAGTGAATTTTACACTTGTCAACATATATCACCTAATATAGGAGCACCCAAATACATTAAATAAATACAGACATAAAGGGAGAAATTGACAGGAATAAAATAATAGTAGGAGACTTTAACACCCCACTCACATCAATGGACAGATCTTCTAAACAAAATATCAATAAGTCAACAGAGGTCCTAAATAATACAATAGGACAGTTAGACTTAATTGATATGTTCAGGACATTACATGCAAAAAAACCCGGCATACACATTCTCTTCAAGTGCACATGGAACATTCTCTAGGACTGACCACATATTAGGGCATAAAACAAGCCTCAACAAATTTAAAGGATAGAAGTGACCTCAAGCATCTTTTCTGACCACAACGGCATGAAACGAGAAATCAACCACTAAAACAGAAACAAGAAAAAAATGATTACACAGAGACTAAACAATATGCTACTAAGAAGAAACCAATGGGTAACAATTAAATAAAAGACGAAATTTAAAAATAATTTGAGACAAATGACAATGAAAACACAACCATACAAAATCTACAGGATGCAGCAAAAGCAGTTCTTAGATGAGAGTTCATAGCAATACAGGTCTTCCTCAAAAAATGAGAAAATCTCAAATAAACAAACTAAGCTACCACTTAAAAGAATTAGAGGGGGCTTCCCTGGTGGCGTAGTGGTTGAGAGTCCTCCTGCTGATGCAGGGGACACGGGTTCGTGCCCCGGTCCGAGAAGATCCCACATTCTCTGGAGCGGCTGGGCCCATGAGCCATGGCTGCTGAACCTGCGCGTCCGGAGCCTGCACTCTGCAATGGAAGAGGCCACAACAGTGAGAGGCCCACATACCGCCGAAAAAAAAAAAGAATTAGAAAAAGAACAAACAAAACCTAAAGTCAGCGGGAGGAAGGAAATAATAAATATCAGAGAGGAAATAAATAGAGATTTAAAAACAATTGAAAAAAATCAATAAAACCAAGAGCTGGTTCTTTGAAAGGGTAAACAAAATCGACAAACCTCTGGCCAGGCTTACCAAGAAGAAGAGAGAGAAGACCCAAATAAACAAAATAAGAAATGAAAAAGGAGACATAACAACTGACACCGTACAAATACAAAAACCATAAGAGAATACTATGAACAATTATATGCCAATAAATTCAACAACCTACAAGAAATGGACAACTTTCTAGAAATATACAGGCCACCAAAACTGACTCAAAAAGAAATAGATAATTTGAACAGACCAATCACTAGAGATGACATAGAATCTGTAGTTTAAAAACTTCCTCACAGGGCTTCCCTGGTGGTGCAGTGGTTAAGGATCCACCTGCCAATGCAGGGGATGTGGGTTCGATCCCTGATCCGGGAAGATCCCACATGCTGCAGAGCAACTAAGACCATGTGCCACAACTGCTAAGCCTGCGCTCTAGAGCCTGTGAGCTACAACTACTGAGGCCATGTGCCACAACTACTGAAGCCTGTGTGTCTAGAACCTCAGCTCCGCAATGAAGAGTAGCCCCTGCTCACCACAACTAGAGAAAGCCCGTGCACAGCAACAAAGACCCAGTGCAGCCAAAAATAAAATAAATAAAATAAATAAATTTATTAAAGAAAAACTCCTCCACAAGCAAAAGTCCAGAACCAGATGGCTTCATAGGCAAATTCTACCCAACATACAAAGAAGAACTTATACTGATCCTTCTCAAACTCTTCCAAAAACCTGAAGAGAAGGGAACACTCCCAAAGCCATTCTAGGAAGCCACCGTCACCCTGATACCAAAACCAGACAAAGAAACCACCAAAAAAGAAAATGACAGGCCAATATCTTTGATGAATATAGATGCAAAAATTCTCAACAAAATATAGCAAACTGGATCCAACAACACATAAAAAAGATCATACACCACAACCAAGTGGGATTCATCCCAAGTTCATAAGGATGGTTCAACATATGCAAATTAATCAATGTGATACACCACATAAACAAAAGTCAAAAACCACTTGATCATCTCAATAGATGCAGAAAAAACATTTGACAAAATTCAACATCCATTCATGATAAACACTCTTACCAAAGTGGGTATAGAGGGAATATATCTCAACATAATAAAAGCTATTTATGACAAACCCACAGCCAATATAATACTCAATGGTGAAAAGTTGAAAGCCTTCCCTCTAACATCTGGAATACGACAAGGATACCCACTTCCACCTCTTCTATTCAACATAGTATTGGAAGTCCTAGCCACAGCAATCAGAGAAGAAAAAGAAATAAATGTATCCAAATTGGAAGAGGTAAAATCGTCATTATATGCAGATGACATGACTCTCTATATAGAAAACCCTAAAGACTCCACACAAATACTAGAACTGATCAGTGAATTCAGAAATGTAGTAGCATACAATATTTACATACAGAAATTGGTTGCATTTCTTTACACCAACAATGAAATATCAGAAAGGGAATGTAAAAACACAATACCTTTCAAAATCACAACCTCAGGACTTCCCTGGTGGTCCACTGGCTAAGACGCCACAATCCCAACGCAGGGGGTGCAGGTTCCATCCCTGGTCAGGGGACTAGATCCCACATGCCACAACTAAGAGTTCAAGTGCCACAGCTAAAGATCCCGCATGCCGCAACTAAAGATCCCGCACGCAGCAATGAAGATCCCGCACGTGGCAACTAAGACCTGGCGCAGTCAAATAAATAAATGTTGAAAAGAAATGCACCCCCAGAAATAAAATACTTAGGAATAAATCTGACCAAGGAGCTGAAAGACTTGTATGCTGAGAACTATAAAACGTTAAAGGAAATTGAAGATGATTCAAAGAAATGGAAAGATATCCCATGCTCTTGGATTGGAAGAATGTCTATTGTTAAAATGACTATACTACCCAAAGCAATCTACAGATTTCATGCAATCCCTATCAAATGACCCATAACATTTTTCACAGAACTAGACCAAAAAATCCTAAAATTTATATGGATCCATAAAACACCCAGAATTGCCAAAGCAATCCTGAAGAAAAAGAACAAAGCAACAGGCATAACCCTCCCAGACCTAAGACAATACTACAAAGCTATAGTAATCAAAACAGCATGGTATTGGCACAGAAACAGACATATGGATCAATAGAACAGAACAGAGCACACAGAAATTAACCCACATACCTATAGTCAATTAATTTTTGACAAGAAAGGCAAGAATATACAACGGGAAAAAGTTTCTTCAGAAAGTGGTGCTGGGAAAGTTGGACAGCTGCATGTAAATCAATGAATTTAAAACACACCCTCTCACCGTACACAAAAATAAACTCAAAATGCCCTAAAGACTTAAACATAAAACATGACACCATAAAACTCCTAGAAAGGAACACAGGCAAAACATTCTCTGACATAAATTGTACCAATGTTTTCTTAGGTCAGTCTCCCAAGGCAATAGGAGTAAAAGCAAAAATAAACAAATGGGACCTAATCAAACATACAAGCTTTTGCGCAGCAAAGGAAACCATTAACAAAACGAAAAGACGACCTACAAAATGGGAGAAAATATTTGCAAACAATGCAACTGTGAAGGGCTTAATTTCCAAAATATATAAACAGCTCATACAACTCAACGACAAAAAAATAAATGAACCAATCAAAACAGGGGCAGAAGATCTAAAAAGACATTTATTCAAAGAAGAAATACAAATAGCTAATAGGCACATGAAAAGATGCTCAAAACCACTAATTATCAGAGAAATGAAAATCAAAACTTTAATAAGGTACCATCTCACACTGGTCAGAATGGCCATCATGAAAAACTCTACAAATAACAAATGCTGGAGAGGATGTGGAGAAAAGGGAACCCTCTTACACTGTTGGTGGGAATATAAATTGGTACAGCCACTTTGGAGAACAGATGTGGAGGTTCCTTAAAAAACTAAAAATTGGGCTTCCCTGGTGGTGCAGTGGTTGAGAGTCCGCCTGCCAATGCAGGGGACACGGGTTTGTGCCCCGGTCCGGGAAGATCCCACATGCCGCGGAGCGGCTGGGCCCGTGAGCCATGGCTGCTGGGCCTGCGCGTCCGGAGCCTGTGCTCCGCAACAGGAGAGGCCACAACAGTGAGAAACCCGCGTACAGAAAAAGCAAACAAACAAACAAAAAGACTAAAAATTGAATTACCATATGATCCAGCAACCCCACTCCTGGGCATATACCCAGAAAAACTCTAATCCAAAGAGATACATGCACCCCTATGTTCATAGCAGCACTATTCACAATAGCCAAGACATGGAAACAACCTAAGTGTCCACTGACAGATGAATGGATAAAGAAGATGTGGTACACGTATACAATGGACTAGTACTCAGCAATAAAAAAGAACAAAATAATGTCATTTGCAGCAACATGGATGCAACTAGAGATTATCATACTAAGTGAAATAAGTCAGAAAGGGAAAGACAAATACCATATGATATCACTTATATGTGGAATCTAAAATATGACACAAATGAACATATCTATGAAACAGCAACAGACTCATGGACATAGAGAATAGACTTGTGGTTGCCAAGGGGGAGGAGGTTGGGGGAGGGATGGAATGGGAAGTTGGGGTTAACAGATGTAAACTATTATACATGGAATAGATAAACAAGGCCCTACTGTATAGCACAGGGAACTATATTCAGTATCCTATGATAAACCATAAGGAAAAGAATATAAAAAGAGAATATATATATATGTATAACTGAATCACTTTGCTGTACAGCAGGAATTAACACAACATTGTAAATCAACTATACTTCAATAAAAAATAATAATAAAATGACCGAGAGAAAAAAAAATGATTGGTGTATTTTACTCTGTGTAAAGTTTACATTCAAAGACAAGCACTGTAAACAAATACGGCTCATTAGTTAATGTCATGCTTGCTGAAATACTTAAGGAGACATGTACTAATGTCTGCAATTTACCACAAAATGCATCAAGGGATAAGATGGATTGGGGCTTTCCTGGTGGCGCAGTCGTTAAGAATCCACCTGCCAATGCAGAGGACACGGGTTCGAGGCCTGGTCTGGGAAGATCCCACATGCCGCGGAGCAACAAAGCCCGTGCAGCACAACCACTGAGGCAGCGCACCACAACTACTGAAGCCCGCGTGCCTGGAGCCCATGCTCCGCAACAAGAGAAGCCACTGCAATAAGAAGCCACACACCACAGCAAAGAGTAGCCCCCGCTCACCACAACTAGAGAAGGCCCGCGCTCAGCAACAAAGGCCCAACACAGCCAAAAATAAAATAAATAAATTTTTAAAAAAGAATAATGAAAACCAAAATGCATATGAAGCATAATTCCAACTTTAAAAATATGAGCTGAAGTATTTACAATAGCCAGGACATTGGAGCAACCTAAGTGTCCATCGACAGATGAATGGATAAAGAAGGTGTGGCACATATATACAATGGAATATTACTCAGCCATAAAAAGAAACGAAATTGAGCTATTTGTAGTGAGGTGGATGGACCCAGAGTCTGTCATACAGAGTGAAGTAAGTCAGAAAGAGAAAAACAAATACCGTAGGCTAACACATATATATGGAATCTAAAAAAAAATGGTTCTGATGAACCTAGGGGCAGGACAGGAATAAAGACACAGATGGAGAGAATGGACTTGAGGCTTGAGGACACGGGGAGGGGGAAGGGTAAGCTGGGATGAAGTGAGAGAGTTGCACGGACATATAGACACTACCAAATATAAAATATAGACAGTTAGTGGGAAGCAGCCACATGGCACAGGGAGGTCAGCTCGGAGGTTTGTGACTACCTAGAGGCGTGGGATAGGGAGGGTGGGTGGGAGGGAGACGCAAGAGGGAGGTGATATGGGGATATATGTATACGTATAACTGATTCACTTTGTTATAAAACAGAAACTAACACACCATTGTAAAGCAATTATACTCCAATAAAGATGTTTTAAAAAATGAGCTGAAAAAAGATGGAGAGAAAGTGGGCTAAAATATTAACTGTGGTGGAATTAAACATGGTTTTTATTCCCTGTTTCATATTCCATGCACTAATTAACCAAGTTCTCTTTTTCCAAAATCCACATGCTATGTTCTCCATAATAAAAGCAGTATCACCTGCCCTCTTGCCCAAGGGAGAAATGCCCACGGGGCAGCAACAGCTCCCCACTGGTGCTCCCCTCCTGTGACGGCGGTTTTGAGCACCTGATTGAGCCCCCAGAGTGCTCTAATCACAGCTGTAGAGATGTGTCCTCGTTGGCTTCACATGGATGACCAAGCCTACGCCTGACTTATCTGCTTTGGTTCCCAGGTGCAGCCCCACCCACCCTGTCTTCACCTTTGCCCATCACAGGCACTAAATCCCTGCCAACATCTTCCAACCGCACCCTCTAGCTTCCTAGCGTCTTGTCGGTTATCTGAATTTCTCATTTTAAGTCATCTTTGTCCAGAAGCTAAAAAGGGAAACTTAATAAACTTTTCTATGTAATGATGTAAAATCCCTGCATGGCAAAAATAAATAATAAACAAACAAGGAATTATAAAATGACAATTGAGAAATACTTGGAAGATACAGGACAAAGGGCTGATTCACCTAATTTTTGCAGAGCTCAAAATCAAAAGTTAAAAAAAGAAGATGAAAAACCCAACAGAAGACAAAGATGAAGTAAGCAAAGGGTACAAAGAAACACCAATCACCAAAAAACAGGGGGAAGTGTTGAACCTCACTGGTAATGAAAGAAATGAAAGCCCAAACAATAATGGAATATAATTTCTTAACCTTGCAAATTGCCGAAAGGTCAATGAAAAAGTTGGATATCCTCCAGTTTGAGGATGGGCGATTGGAAAATGAATGCTCATGCATTGTTGTGAAAGCACAAAGTGATGCAACTTTCTGAAGGACAATTTGACCATATCTAGTAAATTTATAAATGCATGGAGCCACTGAGCAAGACCCTGATTGGAATTTATATTGTAGAAATATTTATAATTTCACCAAGATTAGATATATGATGTTCATTGCAACCTTTTTTTAATAAAAGTATGAAAGAAAGAAAGAAAGAAAGGAAGGAAGAAAGAAAGGACAGAAAGAAAAAGAAAGAATGAACTTGAAGCAGTCTCTGAACAAGGGTCAAACTACTAGGTATTTGTAAAAGTAGAGGCTTGAAGGTGGGTAAACAAAGCAAAAATCGAGTATCAAAACCAAATTCTAGGGACTTGGCTGGTGGCAAAGTAGTTAAGAATCCGCCTGCCAATGCAGGGTACACGGGTTCGAGCCCTGGTCCAGGAAGATCCCATATGCCACAGAGCAACTAAGACTGTGCGCCACACCTACTGAGCCTGCGCTCTAGAGCCCGCGAGCCACAACCACTGAGCCCGAGAGCCAAAACTACTGAAGCCCGCGTGCCTATAGGCCGTGCTCCGCAACAAGAGAAGCCACTGCAATGAGAAGCCTGCGCACCTCAACGAAGAGTATCCCCCCGACCCCCTCTCGCCGCAACTATAGAAACTTTTTTATATTGCACGTGTATTAATTTTTAATAAAGTTATATAGTATCTTTATCAACATGTGAAGAACACATCTGCATTTTATAAATTGCTCTACGTTCATAAGCATTCTTCTATTTCTCCATCGGAGGGCAGCATAAGACAGTAAATAGCAAAAATAATTTCAAGGTGTTTGGTCTGAAATTGAATGCTGCTCTTCAGTTGTTTATTTTGACAGGCTGCTGGTACAAATTAATCATTAGATTGTTTATTTTTCTGATAACTGACTATATATTCACTGTAAAAACTGATATATTGGAGAAAAGACAAGTCACCTATAAGGGAACATCTGGCATTTATCTTCACATTTCTATGTGTGATGAAAAGAGGAAGGGTCATATTTTGTTTTAAGTCTGCTGACAAAAAGTCCCCCATACAATAATTTTCTAATCTACGCTTCACATCAAATGTCTCTTGAGCATTTCCCTGCTTCCCTAAGTTCTCTGACATGGTGGTTTCTAAAGGCCGCCTGGTGTTCCAGCCTGTGGACTCGTTGTACCTTGCTTCCCTGATTTAAACTGGTCATTTAGGTGTCTTAACTGTCTTTAAAGTATAAAAGATTTCCCATGTATAAAATATACATAGAAAACTATACCACCCAATTAATCACTACTCGAATTTGATAGATGTGAATTGTTGCCATTTTTACTTCAGATATTTTGAAGAAAGAAAGGTTTACAGGTAGGGTTGGAGGTCCCCATGTCCAATTAATTTCTCTCTTTCCATCCCCAAAGTCACCTCTATCTGAAGCTGGTGCTTATTTTTCCTATCCTTCATCTCAGGCTTCAATTACAAAAGTATGTTCTGTAAACAATATAGTATTGTCCAGAGCTTTTAAATTCTACACATAAATGTAATCACCAAGGCATGTTCTATATTTGCTTAACATTATGATTTACCCACTGTTGATTTAGACCTAGTTAATTTTAACTGCTTTAAGGTATTATAATTTATAAATAGAATTTATTAACACATTCCCTATTGATAAGCATTTAGGTGGTTTTTAATCATTTGATGGGGCAGGTGCGCACAGCTTCTCTAGCTGTTATACCTAGAGAAGAATTAAGTTTGGGATTCCAGCAGAGGAATGGCGGGTTCGAAAGGGTCATCCCCTTCAGCTCTACTGGCTACTGCTGAATCACACTCCTGAATTACCAATTTTCAATTCAGCGGGTCATGAATTAGTCCCATTTCCTCACTTCCTCTTTGTGGTAGGAGGCATGGCTTTAAGCACCTCGGAGGTTAAGCATCTCTTCGTGGTCACTGGCAACAAGGTTTTGTCTTTTGTGAATCCATTGCCTTTGTTTATTACCTGCTTGGGTTCTTTACCTTTTTCTTCTCCATTTGTACAAATTGTGTATCTATGTCTGATTCAGACTGGGTGTCTAGAGAAAGCACGTGGCATGCACGAACCAGGTAATTTAAGGAGAGCTTGGGCTTCCCTCGTGGTGCAGTGGTTAAGAATCTGCCTGGTAGTGCAGGGGACACGGGTTCGAGCCCTGGTTCTGGAAGATCCCACACGCCATGGAGCAACTAAGCCCGTGCGCCACAACTACTGAGGCTGCGCTCTAGAGCCCGTGAGCCACAACTACTGAGCCCACGTGCCACAACTACTGAAACCCACGCGCCTAGAGCCCGTGCTCCACAAGAAGAGAAGCCACCACAATGAGAAGCCTGCGCATCACAACGAAGAGTAGCCGCCGCTCGCCGCAACGAAGACCGAACGCAGCCAAAAGAAAAATTAAATAAGGAGGGCTTAATACAGGGACTATTGACAAACGCACGGACGGGTTGGGGACAGGCACCGAGGGACAGTGCAGCACCCGAGCCGGGCAACAGTGGGTGGTGCTCACCACTTCCCACCTCAAGTGCCAGGGCCCGTGTGGGCGACCACTCTCCCTAGCTTTCTGGGCATTTCCGTGTGGATGGGAGGACAGCAGCCAGCCCAGAGAGCTGGAGAGAGTAGATATGACAGACTAAGGACGTGGCACTCCCGGAGCCATCCGGGTCCCTCGGCCTTCTCCTTCTCAGCCGGGAGAACTCTGCTCGCCTTCCAGGGCAACAAAGCTGCAGAGCCTCCGGCTCAGGCCCTGGGAGTTTGGCTTGCATCCCAGGGAGAGTCATCTCTCCGGAGGAGAGGAGGGCGGGCCAGCAGCAGCCCTGCTGACAGCTCGGCTCCTAACTCAGGGCTCCTGTGCTCTGCCGCGTCCCCACCACGGGCAGGTGACGGCGCTCTTGTTCCGTCGCCCCGTGGGAACCGGGGAGCTGGGTGTCACGTCAAGACACTGCTGGGGCTGCTGCCTTTTGCTGTAATGAAGTCCGTGTCTCTGACCAGGGCTGAAAGCCAGGCAGGCTGACTCGTGAGCTTGCAGGAGGGTAAAATCACAGCGCCTTCGCACTTTCTGACTTGTCGGGGACGAGCAGAGCCCAGGAACGGAGCTGTAAGCCTAGGAGCTGAGCCCTGGTGGAGGGACGGGGCCAGCTCCCTCCGCAGGGCGGGAGCCAGGGGGTCAGTCCACACCGCCTGCCTTCTCCCCTCCCCCTGAAGCCCCCACCGGGAAAGCAGCGGGGATGTTAGGCGTCCGGCATTGTGGATGGTTTTGTGCTCTGCAAACTTCTCTTGGAACGGGGTTTGCCTTTCCCTCCATAAGCATGGTCTGTCTGATACTGATTTTTTGCTATGTGTTCAGACTTGCTTTGGGTCCTTTTACCCGGGCCGTATTTGTATTAATAAGTGCTCCACGTGTGTATTGACTGGTTGTTGTGTGCTGGCTTCTACGAACGTCCATTAGCTCAAGAGAAACAGCGACAATAATAGTGAGTCATTGGAGCAATGTCGGGGCGGGGTTGGTTTAAAAAGAAAACAGAAACGCAACCACTATCCTCGACATTAACAACAGGCCAGAGGGCGGGCGTTTCTATGAGAATATTTAGGGCTGCAAGTGTCAGAAACCGTGACTCATGTGGATCAAACAATAAGGAAAGTGGAAACTTCGATCTCTTTTAATAGAAAGTCCAGATGTAACTGTCCTCAAGGTTGGCTGAATCATCATCTTCATGATGTCGCTATGCCTGGACTTCCACATTTCTCTTTTCTACCATCCTTTGTACTAGTTTAATCAACACTTTTGAAGCAAGACATTTGCAGCAGTATCTCATCCCAACTTGTCAATGTCAAGAGGAAGAGATAAATAATATTGTCCTATGACTCTCGGTTAAAAAGAGGGGAAATTTCTCCCAGAAGTCTTCCTATCAGACTCCCCACCACACACCCCCGTCACATAGCAGCAGCTGGCATTGGGTCACACTGGTTTTCCTGAAAACATTACCAACAAGGTAGAGGTTAATAACGTCAATCATACTGAGTTGATTCTTAGGGCAAGAGAAGGAGTTGGCTTTCCCTTCAAGAAACACGCCGTGCAGTGCAGGGGTGGATACCTGACCAACATTTGGATTCCCTTAGGTAGACTGGAGAGTGAGGGGAAGCTGGGGAGGCAACCCAAAGCCTTCAGTACTACAGGCGGGGCCAAACGAAAGCAAACTCTCACACCTCAACAGAAAAAACCAAACAATCCAACTGGAAAATCGGAAAAGATGTGAAGACACATTTCACTGAAGATGCCAAACACGTGAAAAAATCTTCAACATCATTAGCCATTTGTGAACTACAAATTGAAACCACAATGAGATGTCATTACACACCTACTAAAATTTAAAACAAATAGTGACAACACCAAATGCTGCTGAGGATGCGGAGAAACCCGACTAGACATCTGTAGTAGCGACACAGAACGGTACAACCGCTGTAGAACATGTTGTGGCAGTTTCTTAAACATCTAAATATACACTTACCATTCGCCCCAACAGCCCCACTCCAGGGTGTTCCCGAGCCAGGCTTGTTTGTCCGAAGCGCAGCAAAGCCAAAACGCTGAGCCGCCGAGGTTTGCAGCAAAGACAGGGTTTACTCGCAAGGCAGCCAAGCGAGGAAACGGGAAAACTAGCATCACATCCACCTCCCTGGGCAAGGGGATAACTAATAATAAAGCACAGGGCGGCTTCCCTGGTGGCGCAGTGGTTGAGAGTCCGCCTGCCGATGCAGGGGACACGTGGTCGTGCCCCGGTCCGGGAAGATCCCACATGCCGCGGAGCGGCTGGGCGCGTGAGCCATGATGGCTGCTGAGCCTGCGCATCCGGAGCCTGTGCTCCGCAACGGGAGAGGCCACAACAGTGAGAGACCCGCGTACCGCAACAACAACAACAAAAAAGCAGGGGGGTGTGAGGCGTGGAGAGCGCCGGGAGCACGGGGAAAGGTGATTAGAAAAAGGTGCGGTAAGTGCTCCGTGCAGGCGTAACGGGGGCTCTGCGGGGTCAAAAGGTCACTCTCACATGCCCAGATGGAGGGTCGGTGGTCCTATCCAGTCTTAACGAGCTCCGCTCTAACTAGACACAGCTGATTCCGAGTTCCTGGACGACAAGTCGGGCAAACATCTTATTGTTTAGGCTACCCGCTGCTTGGAGGACAGGCAAGTCCTCAGTTAAACAATGAAAGGGACCTTGGTTACTGAAGGCAGGTTACAGGTGAAATGGAGTTAACTAACGGTTACCCACTGTTTCATGGGCACTAATCCCAGAGAAATGAAAACCTGCACACAGTTATTCAAAGCAGCTTTATGGGTGATAGCTAAAAACTAGAAACAGCCAAAAATGTTCTATGACACATGAATAGTTAAACTGTAGTACATTTATACCATGGAATATAACTTAAAAGTAAAAACAACAGCAAAAATGAACTATCGATCCATGAAATACCTTGGATGGATCCCAAGGGCACTATATGCTGCATGAAAAAAAACCCCAAAGAGTTCCATATAATGTAACCCCATTTATATAATATTCTTGAAATGACAAAATTATTGCGATGGAGAAAAGATGAGTGGCTGCCAGGGGTTAAGGATGGTGTGGGGCAGGGGACTGTGATTATAAAGGGGTAGCAGTAGAGAGATCTCTGTAGTAATGGAATAGCTCTGTATCTTGACTGTGATCACACAAATCTGTGCATGTGATGGCATAGAACTATACACACTTTGTACCAATGTTAATTTCCTGGGTTTGTAATTACATAAGATATAACCATTGGGGGCTTCTGGGACTGTGGCAGAGTAGGAAGCACCGAGGATCTGTCTTCCTACCTAAACAACAGTTGCGTTGGCAGAATCTGTCTGATGTAGCTATTTGGAACTCTAGTATATGGAAGGCTTGCAACTTGCAGTGGAAGGCTTGGAGGGTAAATTGTGGTTAATTTCAGTCACTTTCAGCTCTTAGTGCAGTAGCAGCTAAAGGTTCTCAACCCGGAGCCCTAAGGCAGGCAGCTGAGCAGTGTTCCTGGAGCAGCTTGCACAGAGCTTGTGGGAGCAGAATGGATAAAAACACTTTATCCAACTATATGCTGTCTATAAGATTCTCACTTCAGATCCAAAGACACAAATAGATTGAAAGTGAAAGGATGTAAAAAGATATTCCCTGCAAATAACAAACAAAAGAGACCAGGCATGGTTCTACTAATATCAGACAAATAGACTTTAAATCAAAAAAGTTTACAAGAGATAAAGAAGGACATTATATATTAATAGAAGTTTCAGTAGAGCAAGAAGATACACCAATTATAAACATTTATGCACCTAATGACAGGCATCAAAATAGATTAAGCAAAAATGGACAGAACTGAACAGAGAAATAGACTTTTCTACAGTAATAGTCATAGACTTCAATACCCCACTCACAATAATAAAACAACCAGACAGAAGACAGCAAGGAAATAGAGGACTTAAAGAACACAATAAACCAACCAGATCTAACAGAACACTCCACCAACAACAATGGCGTACACATTCTCAAATGCACATGGAATATTTTACAGGATATGCCATATGTTAGTCCACAAATTAAGTCTCAGTAGACTTAAAAAGACAGATGTCACACAAAGTATTTTCTCTGACCACAATGAGATGAAGTTAGAAATCAATAAGAGAAGGAAAACTGGAAATTTCACAAACTTGTGAAAATTAAACAACACTTTTAAACAAGCCATGGATCAAAGAAGAAAGCACAGGGAAATTAGAAAATACTTGGAGACAAGTGAAAATGAAAACACAACATATCAAAACTTATGGGACACAGAAAAAGGGAGAAATTTATAGCTATAAATGCTTACACTAATCAACAAGAAAAATCTCAAATCAACAACCTAACTTTACAACTTAAGGAACTAGCAAGAACGAACAAACTAAATTCAAAGCTAGCAGAAGGTAGGGAATAAAGATTAGAGCAGAGATAAACAAATAGAGAATAGAAAAACAACAGAGAAAATCATTAAAACCAAATGTTGGTTCTTGGAAAAGATCAACAAAATTGACAAACCTTTGGTTAGATGACCTAAGAAAAAAAGAGAGAAGATTCTAATTATGAAAATCAGAAATGAAGTGAAAGTGGGAACATTACTACTGACTCTACAGAAATAAAAATGATTATAAGAGAGTACTACAAACGATTGTTCACCAACAAAATGGATAACTTAGATGAAATGGACATATTCTGAGAAACACAAAAGCTACCAAGACTAAATCATGAAGAAACAAAAAATCTGAAAAACCTATAAACAGTAATGAGATTGGATGAATAATCAAAAATCTCCCACCACCACCAACAAAACAGCCCTGGACCTGATGGCTTCACAAGGGAGTTCTACCAAATATTTAAAGAACTGATACCGTCCTTCTTAAACTTTTCCAAAAAAACTGAAGGAGAGAAACACTTCCTACTCATTCTATGAGGCCACAATTATCCTTATAGCAAAGCCAGAAAAAAGACACGACAGGAAAACGGCAGACCAATATCCCTTATGAACATTGATGCAAAAATTCTCATCAGAATATTAGCAAATTGAATTCAGCAGCATATTAAAAGGATTATACACCATGACCAGTAGGATTTATAACTGGGATGAAAGAATGGTTCAACATATAAAAATCAATCAATGTGATACACCACAGTAAGAAAATAAAGGGGAAAAGCACATAATGATCTCAGTTGATGCAGAAAAAGCACTCATCAACTTCATTACCCTTCAATGATAAGAACACTCAAACTAGGAATAGAAAAAATCTGCCTCAACATAATAAAAGCCACATATGAAAATTCCACAGCAAATGTCATACTCAGTGGTGAAAAACCGAAAGCTTTTCCTCTCACATCAGGAGCAAGGCATGGCTGCCTACTTTCACCACTTCTATTCAACTGGAAGTTGAATAGAAGTTCTAGCCAGAGAAATTAGGCAAGAAAACATCCTTCCAAATTAGAAAAAAGATGATCTCTATTTGCAGATGATATGACCTTATATGGGCATACATTGGAGATACTGCAGGTTTGGTTCCAAAACTCCACAAAAAAGTGAATATCGCAATAAAGCCAGTCACATGAATTTTTTGGTTTCCCAGTGCATATGAAAGTTATGTTTGGGGACTTCCCTGGAGGTCCAGTGGTTAAGACTCCGCGCTTCCACTGCAGGGGGCCCGGTTCGCTCCCTGGTTGGGGAACTAGGGTCTCACATGCCATGCGGCACAGCCAAAAATACAAAAAATTTCTTTTAAGGTTATGTTTGCACTATACTGTAGTCTATTAAGTGTGCACCAGCATTATGTCTGAAAAGCAGTGTTACATACCTGAGGTAAAAAATACTTTGTTGCTAAAAAAAATGCTATCATCTGAGTCTTCAGCAAGTTATAGTAGTAACATCAAAGATACTGATCACATATCACCGTGAAAATATTATAACAATAGAAAATATTCTGAGAAATATTAACAGAAATATTGCAAGAATTACCAAATTTTACACAGAGACACAAAAGTGAGCAAATGCTTTTGGAAAAATGGCACCCATAGAAATGCTTGACGCAAGGTGGCCACAAACCTTCGAATACTGCATTATTGTAAAAACCAAAATAAGGCAAAGTGCAATAAGATGAGGTATACCTGTATGTAGAAAATCCTAAAGATTCCACCCAAAAAACCTGTTAGAACTAATAAATGAATTGAGCAAAGTAGCAGGATACATAATCAAAACGCAAAAATCAGTTGTATTTCTCTACACTGGTAATCAATGACCTCAAAGGGAAATTACAAAAATAATTCCATCTGCAAAAACATCAAAAAGAATAAAATACTTAGGAATTGATTAAAGAGGTGAGAAACACGTGCAATAAAAACTACGAGACACAGCTGAGAGAAATTAAAGAAGACATGGGTAAATGAAAACACATCCCACGTTCATGGATTGGAAGACTTAATACTTTTAAAACACCCCCTTGGAGGACGCCTCCCTTGGAGAGCCCACAAGAGACAAAGTTCCTCACTACCTCTTTTGGGAGGATGAGACATTTCCCCAGTCCTCCCTTTCATAAAGGAGGCAGGAAGTTCTTGTTCCAGCTTTATGCAGGGGTCTCAATTCCAGCTTCCTGTCTTGGTGGGTCAATGTCATGTCTTTTATTTCTGTGCTGGTATTAAAACCCCAGCTCCTAATGGTGAGGGTCTATGTGGGCATACATTTCCATTCTGACCCAGGAAAGTGATGCTTCTCTCTAGCTAGTCAGTGTATTTAATATTTGTATCATATTTTATACAGCAGTCTGTGTATTTGTAGAAATATGAGGAGCACGGGATGCATTACATCAATCCGCCCATTGCCAGAACTGAACGTTGGAGTCTGTTTCCAATTTTTCAATATCATAAATAATGCTATGAGGAATATCTTTGCCCATTAATCTTCATGCACATTTCTGGTTATTTTCTTTGGATAAATGCCTAGAAATGGTCAAAGAGTATGAACGGTTTTAAAGTATTTGATATATAATGCCCCACTGGCCACCTCAAAGAATGCACCATTCTTTGGTGCATTCCCTGAGAATTCCTGTTTTCCTGCACTCTCATCAACATTGGGAAACTTAAAAAGAAAAAAAAAAACCCATCTGCTTAGACTAAACATATAGCGTAAAAACAGTATTTTTTACATTTTTAACAGGTTAGAAAAAAATCCAACGAAGAATAAAATAGTGTGACATATGAAAATTCTATGAAATTCAAATTTCAGAAACAATAAAGACAGTATTTTATTGGTACACAACTAGATCCATTCGTTTACGTGTTATCTATGTTGCTTTCAAGTTGCAATGGCAGAGAGTAGTTGTGACAGATCTATGGCTTGCAGTGCCTAAAATATGCACGGAAAAGGTTTGCTGACCCGTGTTTTAGATAAAATCCGCCTATACACAAAGACATTGTGGTGTAATCATACAATGTTACTAACCATCCCACACCAAATGAACTACAACTACACACAACAGAGTGAATGACTCTCGCAAACGTAAAGTTGAGAAAAAGAAGCCAGAAACGAAAGATTACATGTAGTATGCATGTTCCAGATAGAACGTTGAGAAACAGGAGTCAGGAGAGTGATAACCTGAAGAGGGTCAGTGTAGTAACTGGAAGAGGCCAGGAGGAGGCATCTGAAGTGCTGATCTGGCTGTCAGTCAGGTGCATGAGTTTGGTTTGTAAAAATTCTTGGAGGTTTACACTTAACGATCTGTGCGCTTACCAGTCAATAAGTTATGCTTTAACACAAATTTTAGAAAGAAAACAATAGTGATGGGGGTGGGCACTGCTTGGCCACATCTGGGAACATAGAGTTACATCAGAGCAGGCCAACATGTCTTTGGCATTTTCTCATTTTCTGTTTCTTAGCTCTTCTTCTATAACTCAGTTTTCGTTGCTTTCCTCATCACCTTTCTTCCCCTGCTTTAGGGGGAGGAACTCCTCTTAGGTTTAAGACCTATTCTGTGATGAATAGGAGGTAAGCGGCTGTGAGACAGGTCCGTGCATTTGTCACAAACATTTATTGCTATGTGACAAATCACCTTCAAGGTTAATGGCTTAAACAACAATATTTTATTGTTTGCTCATGATTCTGTGGGTCAGGCAGGACTCAGCGAGGGGATTCTTTGGCTGCACGTGGCATGGGCCACAGTCATGCACGGGGCTGCGCAGCTGTCTGGGATGGATGGTGCAAGAAGACTTACCTCCCAGAGTCTGGCCCCTCAATGCTCTTTCCACATGGTTCTCCTGGGCTGCCTGATAGCATGGCGGGCTTAAAGTCCTCAGACTTCTTACATGGTGGCTGACTCCTAAGAGCAAGAAAGTTGAAGCACCCATTCTCTTAAGCCTGGGTTTGGAAGTCCCAGAACTTCACTTCTACCATATTATATCAGTCAAAGAAAGCCATGGGTGTGCTCATTCTAGAAGACGGGAAATATTGCATGTATGTGATGATGTCGTAATAAAAAGCAAGATAAATAAGCTAAAATTTTTTTTAAAAGGAAGAGGGGAAATGGACTCCCTTCTTGATGTGAGAAACAGAAATGCATTTGTGCCCTTCATTAATCTACCCAGAACTTTACCTAGGGTGATAGTAGCTGAGTTGGCTGGAGCTCACCACACTTCCTGGAGCTTCCGGGGTGCTAGGGCCTCAACGGATTATGATACCCCCCACCCCTTTCCATATCATGGGAGACTTCTGTCCAGCTATTAATGTGACATGTTCATGTTCCAGTCATCCAAGTGCCATTTGTGAGAACTCAATATACACATGTAATTTAATAATTTGTAGAGACAATTTACAGAGTTAACTGAATTGCAACTTGTCATCTTTTCATTTAAAAGAAATAAATGGAACTATGTCGTCTGCTGAGCAGGAAACTCAAACAGCACAATATCACTGCAACAGTGATTACTGTTACCTGAATTCTTGTGTAGCCAATGCTTTGTAAATATTGCCCTTCCCATCTTCCCACCCCACTTGGCAACGAGTAGTTTGTTCTCCGTATCTGTGAGTCTGCTTTTTTTTTTTGTTATAGTCACTAGTTTGTTGTATTTTTTAGATTCCACATATAAGCGATATCATACAGTATTTGTCTTTCTCTGACTTTTTTCACTTAGCATAATAACTTCCCAGTCCATCCATGTTCCTGCAAATGGCATTATTTTGTTCCTTGTCATGACTGAGTAGTATTCCATTGTATATATATACCTCATCTTTATTTATTTATTTCTTTTGCGGTACGCGGGCCTCTCACTGCTGCGGCCTCTCCCATTGCGGAGCACAGGCTCCGGATGCGCAGGCTCAGCGGCCATGGCTCACGGGCCCAGCCGCTCCGCGGCATGTGGGATCTTCCCTGACCGGGTCACGAACCCGTGTCCCCTGCATCGTCAGGCAGACTCAACCACTGTGCCACCAGGGAAGCCCCCTCATTTTCTTTATTCATTCATCTGTTGATGGACACTTAGGTTGCTTCCATATCTTTTTTTTTTGGCTGTGCTGGATCTTAGTTGCGGCATGTGGGATCTTCCGTTGCACCGTGCGGGCTTCTCTCTAGTTGTGGCGTGGGGGTTTTCTCTTCTCTAGTTGAGGCGCTGTAGTTGTGGCATGTGGGCTTAGTTGCCCTGTGGCATTTGGTATCCTAGTTCCCCTGCATCGGAAGGTGAATTCTTTTTTTTTTTTTTTTGATTAATTTATTTAATTTATTTACTTTGGGCTGTGCTGGGTCTTCATTGTTGCGCGCGGGCTTTCTCTAGGTGCAGCGAGCGGGGGCTACTCTTCGTTGAGGTGCGTAGTCAGTGGCTTCTCTTATTGCAGAGCACGGGCTCTAGGCGCGCGGGCTTCAGTAGTTGTGGCACGCGGGTTCAGTAGTTATGGCTCATGGGCTCTAGAGCGCAGGCTCTGTACTTGTGGCACCCGGGCTTAGTTGCTCCGCGGCATGTGGAATCTTCCTGGATGAGGGCTCAAACCCGTGTCCCCTGCATTGGCAGGCGGAATCTTAACCACTGCGCCACAGGGAAGCCCGGAAGGTGAATTCTTTACCACTGGACCACCAGGGAAGTCCCTTCCATATCTTGACAATTGTAAATAATGCTGCTCTAGCACTGGGGGACATGTATCTTTTACAATTAGTGTTCATGGTTTTTTTGGGGATATATGCCTAGCAGTAGAATTGCGGGGTCATATGGTAGTTTTATTTTTAGTTTTTTGAGAAACCTCCAAACTGTTTTCCACAGTGGCTGCACTGATTTACATTCCTACCAACAGTGTGAGAGGATTCCCTTTTCTGCACACCCTCCCCAGCATTTGTTGTTTGTGTGTTCTTTTTGGTGATAACCATTCTGACAGGTGTGAGGTGATATCTCATTGTAGCTTTTCCTTAACCTTTTAAGTTCAGCCTAGAAAATTGATTATTCTCTTTTAAAATTCATTTTTAAGTCTAGCAAATAATAGCAACCAATTTTAAGAGGACTTTGGAAAATATTTGATCCCACTTGCAAACTCAGGTAATTAAACACTTTCATGAATTTTAAAGTGCATTTAAAACCCTTAACACATTACACCCAGTTCCCTTTTTAATCACTTCACTTGTCTCAATTAACAGATACATTCCCAGGTATGCAAATATCCTTAAAATCTAATAAATTAAACTTATAAATATAGTAAAATTTAAGCTCTTTTAAAATATTCCAATACTATATAAAATTAGTTTTCAACTAAAATCACGCTTAGATGAATTACCCAATTATATATTTTACAGTGGTTTCCAAAACTCAGAAATTCTCTGAAACTTTACAAATGCATAAAATACCAAATACGCAGAGATTCCTTCTTTACCCCAAATATGAATCCTATATTTTGAGTCTCTTAAAAGTTTCTGTACTTTTCCCAAATCCTCCTGGAGCTGAGAGATTCGTTCCATTACAGATAGTAATTACCATCCCATGGCTGAGCCTGCATACATTCCCAGGATTTGGGCTGGCCCCTAGCTAGATTCTTGTCAGTGACACTAATGGGACACTTGAATCCTATAAATGATTGTTATGTCCAGGATGCTATACTTCACGGGAGGTGCTCTCAAGACCCTGACCCTTAATTTTAATTAAGCTGTACACATTACTGAGTCTTCCATGTACCCCATGGACATTTGTAGGACTGGCAGCTTTATCCTTGATTGGATTTTGCAGGTCTATGGTTCTCAAAATATGTACTTTTCTCTCTGGCTCTAAAGACCTTTGCACTAGAGGAATCCTAAGATATGTCAATACCCTTTTATCTGCAAATAAGATCTTTGGAATCCATGGAATCTTTCCAGAGGCTTTGATCAGATCGGGTTTGGATTTTAGGGCAAAATTGTCTCATAGGTTGGTGGTGTTTTCTTCCCTAGAGGCACATCAGGTCTTTGGTGTCTGTCTTCTTGTGATTTCAGCAGGAACACATACTTTTTTTGATATTCCGGATTATATTCACTTTTGGATATAATTTGGTGACTCAGCTGTGGTCACCGAATTTGAGGTCGTCTTATTGATGAGAAGGTGTAATGTATTTATTAGCAAGCTAATTGTTTATTCATTCAAGAAATACTTCTTAATTTCTTGCTCTTTGCAGATACATTGTGGAGAATATAACATGCTCTTTTCCTTCTGTTGCTCCTTGCCCAGGGTTGCTCAGCCTCAGTACTAGTAACATGTGGGGCTTGGTAGATCCCTCGTCCTCTGCTTTGTATGAGGTTTAGCAGCCTACAATACATGGTCTCTACAAACTAGATAGATTCCAGTAGCACCGCCTCCTCCCCCACCTACCCTCCCCTACCTTACCTCCGGTCTTGACAATCAAAAATGTCTCCAGGTATTCCCTAAAAAAGAATGTTTATATATATATTCTAATCACTTTGCTGTACAACAGAAATTAACACAACATTGTAAATCAACTATACTTCAACAAAATGAAACATTTTTTAAATGTCTCCAGATACTGCCAAATGTCCCTGGGAGGCAATATCACCCCTGTTGAAGTATGCAGAACTCATAACCGGATGTCTCTGTTTTGAACAAAAAATTGTTGGTAAATGTCGATCTGAGATACCTGGTAGGCAGAATAATCCCCCTGCCAAAAGATGTCCAGACATGTCCTAATCCCCAAAAGCTATGTTTCCTTACATGACAGATGTTACTTTACATGGCAAATGGAACTTTGCAGATGTGATTAAATTAAGGATCTTGAGATGGGAAGATTGTTCTGTATTATCCAGGTGAGCCCAATGTAGTCAAAAGGGTCCTCATATGAGGGAAGCAGGGGGTGAGAGTCAGGGAAGGAGAGGTAAGATGTAAGCCGAGGTGGAGGAGGGACATGATTGCTGGAAGAGGCCATGAGCCAAGGAATTCAGGCAGCCGCTAGATACTGGGAAAGGTAAGGATGCAGAATCTCCACTAGATCCTCCAGAAGGAATGCAGCGCTGCCAACACATTAATTTTATCATGATGAGACTCATTCTGGACTTCTAATGAATTTCTATACTTTCAAGTCACCATGTTTGTGGTAATTTGTTACAGCAGCTATAGAAAACCAAAAGACATAACACCCAACATTCAGATTCTATCCACTCAGCTGTTTATATGGCGTGCCAGTGGAATTTTCAAAAATTTTTTATTATGGACATTTTTAAGCATATATGAATTGTAGAGGTTTTATGATAACCCCCATGACCCATCACCAGCTTCAACAATTATCAATTTATGATGCCCTTGTCTCAAATCTACTCATTCCCACTCTCCATCACCCATGTTATTTTAAAACAAATCTTATATATAGATCACATTTCCCATAATTATTTCCAAATGTGTTTCTAAACTATATGCCCAACTAAAAAAAATAACTGGAATACCATTATCCAACCTAAATTTTAAGAAATGATTCCTTAATATCATCTACTACCAGGGAGTGTTTACCTTTCCAGTTGCCTCATAAATATCACAGATGTTTTTCTCCAGTTGTATGAAGCAGGATTCAAATACGGCCCACACCGTGCTGCTAGTTCCTGTGTCTCTTTAGTCTTTTTTTTCATCTAAAGGCTCCCTTTCCATCTCTCCTTCCCCCCAACCACCACCCCCCCCCCCCACTTAGAGTTTATTTCTGAAAGAAACAAGGTCAAATTGTTGGATATCAGCTGGGATTTTGCTGATAGCATTCCCGAGACGTTAACTATTCCTCTGACGTCTGTATTTCCTGGAAGCAGGTAACCAGATCTACAGGTTTGATCCCTCGATACAGGTTTGACTTTTTGACAAGGCTACGTCACAGGTGGTGTGTTTTTCTGAGGAAGCACATCAAGTCTGATTGTCTATCTTTTTGTGATCTTAGCAACCGTTGAAGCTCAGCACCAGGATCCAGGCAATCCCTGGGGGAGGAGTCTTCACTCTAATTCTGATTCCATCACTGCTTCTTTGGGATTAGCTGAAATGTTTCCATAAAGAGACATTACCCTCATCTACAGGTTGGATACCCAGTGGTCCAAGGTAAATCGGAACTTTGTGCAGCACATGGTAAAACTGGATACTTCTGGTCTACGTTGGATGTCAGCTATTACTGTTTACGGAGTCAAGCATGTCATACTTGGGGCTCCTGGGTTTGGTGGGATTTCTGGAGACGGTCATGGAAGGCTTCTGTTTTCTGGGATTTCTTGGCACTGATCAGGACACTTCTATAGATTTCAGTCTTGCCTGAAGCAAAAGCAAGAGCCTAGGGACAAGTTTCCAGGAGTATTAGTTTCCTAGGACCGTGGTACCAAAGTACCACAGACTGGGTGGCTTGAAACAATAGAAAGTTATTGTCTCATGGTTCTGGAGGCTAGAATTCTGAAATCAAGGTGTCAGCAGGGCCATGCTCCCTTTAAAGGCTTTAGAGAATGGGACTTCCCTGGTGGTACAGTGGTTAAGAATCTGCCTACCAATGCAGGGGACACGGGTTCGAGCCCTGGTCCGGAAGATCCCACATGCCGTGGAGCAACTAAGCCTGTGCGCCACAACTACTGAGCCTGCACTCTAGAGCCCGTGAGCCACAACTACTGAGCCCATGCGCCACAACTACTGAAGAACGTGTGCCTAGAGCCCGCGCACCGCAACAAAGAGTAGCCCCCACTCGCTACAACTAGAGAAAGTCCGCGCGCAGCAACGAAGACTCAACACAGCCAAAAATACATAAATTTATTGAAACATTATATATATATTATGTATATCATATATATACATAATATATATATGATATACATTATATATATATACACACATAAACACCAGGTGTTGCTGCCAATCTCTGCCATTCGTTGGCTTGTGGACATATCACTCCAGTGTCTGCCTCCATAACATGGCCTTCTTCCTGTGTGTCTGTCCTTTCTCTTCTTCTAAGAACACCAGTCATATTGGGTTAAGGGTCCACCCTACGTCAGTATGACTTCATTGTAGTTTAGCTAATTATATCTGCAATGGCCCTATTTCCAAATAAGGTCACATTCACAGGTACTGGGGATAGGTACTTGAACATATTTGTGAGGGGACATAATTCAACCCTCAACACCAGGGAGCCCAGGGCGTAGGAGCAGAGGACATTCTTCCTGCCAGCAGTATCATGTTGACCTTGGGGAGGTAGCTGGGCTGGCAGAGAAGTCCTGGGGAACAAGAATTTGCTGGGACAGGGCCTCTTTCCCCAAAATGATCTTCTGTGCTATCGCTGAAAATTGCTGTCCCTTTGGAATGTTCAAAGGGCACAATGACTAGAAGTCAAAGGTATGGACAGGGCCCTGTGCTCTGAAGGGCTTGTGCTTGTTTTAATTGTCTACCCTCTTGAAATTATTAGTATTTTTTTAAACAAGGGGTCTGCCGTGGTCTGAATGTTGGTGTGCCCCCCAAGTTCATGTATTGAAGTCCTAGTCCCCATGTGATGGTATTGGAGGTGGGGCCTTTGGGAGGTGCTTAGGTCATGATGGTGGAGCTTCACGAATGTGATCAATGTTCTTTTCAGAGAGACCTCACAGAGCTCCCTAAACCCGTCCACCATATGAAGACGCACCGGATCACGCTGGCACCCTGTTCATGGACTTCCCGGCCTCCAGACCTGTGAGAAAGGAATGTCTGTTGTTTATAAGCCGCTCTGTTTAGGGTGTTTTGTGGAAGCAGTCTGAAAAGGGTCCCGCCTTTTCATTTGGCACTGCAAAATGTAGACAGCAAACTGTGTAGCCAGTCCTGGGTGGGGATACCAGGCAGGGGAGAGGCAGGGAAACAGGCAAAAATCAAACATTGCTGACAGCATGGTTGGCTCGGGGCTGGCTTTTGCCCATTTCTACTTCTGTGCCAGGTTAGCCAGGCTGAAGTTCGTGGAGGCTTGGCCTACGGTTGAATGACACACAAATCCAGACTGTTAAATACGCTTCTCATGGAAAGCTGACTAGCTCTTGGCACCTCTTAAATGATAAATAAAGCCCTAACGATTATGAAGTTGAGTAACGGAAACACTAACCAGATGGCTCTCTGAATGAATATAGTAAAATCGTTTTTTTAGATGCCCGCACCCCCGTGCCACCCCCTTCCATGTGTGTAACACAGCGCTTCACAAACCAATGGGTCCGGGCTGGCCGTTTGGATGAGATCCCCCGCACTGCTGATGCTGCCGTCCATGAATCACTCTGTGGACATGAAGGGTTGTAGAAACACAGAGCAACTGGATATCAAGTCAGGAGGTGTAATGGGGAGTTTACGCGTCCACCTGACTGGACCACAGGGTGCCCAGATATTGGGTCAAACATTCTGGGTGTGTTGGTGTGGGTGCTTCTGGAGGAGAGGAAAACTTGAATCAGGAGACTGAGGAAAGCAGATGTGGGTGGGTCTTATCCAATCCGTCAAATGCCGGAGTAAAACAAAAAGATTGACTCTCCTGTGAGTCAGTAAGTAAGGGGGAACTCCTCCTGCCTGACTGATTGCGCTGGGTCATCCGCTTTTTCCTGCCTTTGGACCTGAAGTGAAACATCAGCTCTTCTGGGGTCTCCAGCCTGCTGGCCTTGGACTGAAACCATATCATTGGCTCTCCTGGGTTTCCAGTTTGCTAACTCAACTTTTCCTTACTCAACCTCCATAATCACGTGAGCAAATTCCTTATAATGAATCTCGGTATATGTACCCTATTGGTTCTGTTTCTCTGGAGAACCCTGACTAATACAGAGGTCAGACGGGATAGCTGAGCTTTGATCTCAGGGCTGATGCTTTTTAGCAGTGGCCAGATCACATTGGCCTAGTTACTTACATTGTCTGGGCCTTGATTTCCCCACTAAAAGCCTAGGTAGAATAAATGTTACCATCAATTACACGCGTATTACAGGGCTTCTTTACATCAGCACTGACATTTGGGCTGGATAATTCTCTGTTGTGGGGTTGTCCTGGGCCCTGTAGGATGTTGAGCGGCAGCCCTGGCTTCTACTCACTGGATGCCCATAGCAAACATCTCCAGGTGTTGCCAAATGTTCCCTGGGGACCACAATCGCCCCTGGTTGAAAAGCACTGATACATAACAAACATCTCGGGGTGGTTGTTTCAGGATCTACCGACGTTGCCTGTGTTCCAAAACTGTTCCATTCATGCTACAAAAGAGACTAATTTATAATGCTGGTGTCATCAAATGTTAATAACCCAGAGACTGCTCATTTCTGTGTCGGATAAATCCGCCTTCCTGTTTCTGTAAGCCTGAGGCTTCCAAGCTGGTCTGCTTGGCTCTTAAAGCAGAGGTCTGCAGTTGAAGAATCTGTTTTTCCAAATCCACAGGGGACCAGAGTCATAATCCTAAACAGGAGAGAACCCAGCCAGGAGGAAGCATCGTGTAGTATGCCGGCTCATGGCAGCTGTGTCTTCTGAAAATTATGGTTTGCCTGGAATACATTTCCATTTGGCTCATTCCCATTTTGTGCAACACAACCCAAGGGTTGGGAAGGCGAAGTAAAAATATAGCTTTGGGAGGGGAGACCTGGAGAGGAAGCAAGTGGGTGACAGCAAATATTCTAAGTTTGGGAGAAAAATTGGTCTTACTTTTTTTTTTCTTAAAACTGAAGTTTAATAACCCAGGTACAAATGCCGAGTCCGCCTACAACATGACAGCCATGAACCAACACCAAGGGCATTGCTGTACGCGAAGAAGCCAACACACAGCAGAATAAAGCACTAAAATGGCCAAACAGACGGCCTGGTTTATTCACACAGCTGACTCTTTCAGAATACTCTGCATCTCTTTGGAATGGAAGATCAGGACATGAGAAAAACCTCATCTCAAAACTGCACAAATTTATCCAAGTCAAGGAAGTCCCATTTGAGAAAAATGCTCCCAGGCTCCCTGTCCACACTCAAAATCCAAACAAGGGCGTTTCCGATCACAAGTCAAATAAGTGTCTAAAGTTGAAGACTTAAAGTCAGGAAAAATAACCTCAGGGAATAGCCCCACCCTCCCGCTTTTAGTTCCTGAGCCACAGGAGAGGTCTCAGGTTAGGCAGGCAAGACTTCTCCAGCAGTATTTATTTCTCTTATTTTCGACATGACGATTGCAGCCCTCCCGGTGCTCCCTTTTCCAGAAGCTTCCCAAGTATTGAATGTGGATAGAGGCAATTTTGTACCTTCCTTGATAACTCAAGGTTATCCTTTGGGAAGAGAAGGTGGAATCCGAGTAAAAATCTTCAAACTCTGGGCATGCTTGCCTGGCATGCAAGGAGTGTGTTGGATTTACTCCTTAAGAAGCATTTTAAAGAAAATATTCTGCAAGCTCCACGTGAGGGCATTTTAACAGTTTGCGCAAGGGGATTCCCCAAAGGGTCTGCAAGGAGAACAAGTATCAATATTTGCGTCTCCAGTACCCAGGGCCTAAGTGGATTTTTCCTGAGCTGTTTTTCCATCAGAAATCTTGGTGCCAGGAGAGGTCACTACAATGTTTGTACTTTTCCTTGTTGGCAAGGCTGTGGTATGAACATGGAGGCAACGAAGAATGCATAATTGTGCCTTCGGCTCAGACGAAAGCCTCCTTTCCCTGCAGTGCTTTGTGTATGCTTGTGTTTTTCAGTCCAACATGGAAAGCCCCGCTTGACTGTGAGAAAGACAGGCCTTATTCTCCCTAACAATTAACACACGCACACAAGACTTCCCAATATATGGCAAAGCTGGGGAGGCAAGATTCCCCTCACCCGCCCCCCCTAACAACTTCTCTACCATCCCAATGCCCCGCACAGGTCTTTAGGGACCATCCGTTTCTGCCTGGGGTAAACATTACAAGGGAAGATGGAGGCCTCGGTCATCCCAAGTTCTGGTCTCTTCCTTTTGTTGGCTCATTTTAGGAAGACAAATGCGGCTGGCCTGCTTCACTTCTCTGACTCAGAGAGGTCCAGGGGCCGTGGGTGGGCCTGTGGATAAAGCCTTTTCAGTGAGGGGCTTCCATCTGTCTCCACTGGCACGCCGTGTGACATTTCTTCCCAATTCTCCTCTGTTAATGTGCAAATGAAGTTAGGACTATGTGTAGATGTCGCCACGATGGTCAAACGGTTTATATTCGCTAAGTGCTTGGAAGAATAAGCACAGCAGACTCTCTGGGTTCAGGCTCCCTAGAAGCAGTGCTCAAGGAGGGGTAGTTCTCATGCAAGTGATGGATGGGGGTAGGGGAGGCAGGCTAGAGAGGAGAGGAGCTAGCAAAGCCATGGTAGCCCAGGTGGGGGCCCTGGAGGGTGAGGTGCACTACACTTTGTCCCACCAAGGCCAGGGGCCTGGTCTGTCATACTGCAGGAGCAGTCCTGGGGCGGGGGCGGGGAGTATCACCTCTCAGACATCTGTCAGCCAAGGGTAATCCTCTGAGAAGCGTGTACGCCCCAGCCAGGGAGATCTGGCTGAGGCGCCGTATCTGCTAGTAAATCAGCAAGTATTTGGTGACTGCGGCTACACGTGCCAAGGGGCAAGGGCTCAGGACTCGAGAATCTAAGGACCAGAGCCTCAGCTTCCTCATCCAAGCCATCTTCCTTTCGGTCTCACAAGGCCTCCCCTGAGTTCCCAGTCTGAACTGGCACCCTGGCTTGGTCTGTAGACAGGCCACAGTCCTAAATGCCTATTCTTAGTTTAGTCCCCGACTTGCGGGCTGGGGGTGCACAGACTCTTTCCTGTTCTCTGCAGCATCGCAACGCCTAGCACAGTGCCTGCATATGGTGGGTCTGCAGCCAGTCTGAGGAGTCCAGAAGATCTCATCCTCAGGGAAAGGCCCATCAGCACTTGCCTCTTAGCTCCTCATGGGGTGTAGCTTCCCCCACCCCTTATTCTTTACCTGATACTTTTTCATCTTGCCTTTCCTTCTGTGAGTCCTTTGATGTGTGTGGCTGTTCTCTCTCTTGAGGTTGGCATCGCTCCAATGCACTCCAGCCCCATTCAGGATAATTTTTAGTGATAGCGCCCAGATTTGCGAAATTCTGAAAGGACACGATGCCTGGCAGGCAGGGCGGGATTGCAGCTTCAGCCCAGCCGTGTTGGGTGGTAAGGTGACTGCAGCGTGGGCCGGGAGGGAGGGACAAAGCAGTGGCAGCCTCCTTGGTAATAAAGCATGCCGATCAGAAGGGAAGATGTCAGGGTAGGGACACTCAGCACATGGGCATTCTCTGGAACATGCAAGATCACAAAGTATTTGCTTTTTTGATACGCTCCATCCCTTTTCCCTGGACATTTAATAACTGTGCACGTGTAACTAAAAGAACTCCCGTGGTGGAATTTCCGGCATATGATGTTCGGGTGGGGCTAGATTCCTGGGGAGCAAGGAAGTTTCTGCGTTGTGGTGGGAGAAGAGGAGGAAAGGCTTCCCTCGGATATGTCCCAATTACAGTCTCCATGCCTTCACATTCTTTTTTAAAACAACTTTTCCCCTTATAAAAGTAATATAAACCTTTTACAAACAATTTAGACAGTAAATACGATAATTTAAAAAAAATCATCCCACTGAAGGAATGCGGCCGGGCGCGCCGCGGGAACTGAGGGGCCGCCGGTAGCGGCTGCGGCAGCTCTGGGGCTGTGACTCCATGAGCGGCGGCGACTCGAGTGACCCAGGCGGCGCGGGCGGCGGCGCGCAGGGCCGGGCGGCAGACAGGCGACAGGCGCGCGCCGGTGCGCGGGCACCGGGCGGAGGATGCACCAGGCTTGGCGGGCGGCTCCCCGCGGCAGCCCCCACGCCCCGGACGCCGGGCCTTAGTGCTGGCGGAGGAGGCGGCGCGCGTGGGGCGGCCGGGCGGCGGCGGGGCCCGCGCCGTCATGCGGTGGCTGAGCTGCGGCCGGCGGCAGCGGCGGCGGCGGCGGGGACATCCGCGTGAGGCCCGGCGGGGGCCGCCTCAGCCCGCGCAGCCCCCCCGGGAGACGCCGCAGCTCGCGCCCCAGTCGCGGCGCCCGCGACCCCGGCACCCTCCGCGCCGCCACCCGCATGGGCCCGGGAGAGCGCCGAGCTGCTGCTGCCCACCGGCAGGGAGGAGGCGCGCGACTACGACGGCCGCGTCTTCTACATCGACCACAACACGCGCCAGACGTCGTGGATCGACCTCCGCAACCGGTAAGGGGGGCGCGGGCCCCGACCAGGATTAGGGCGCCCCATACCTTGGGCCCAGGGAGAGAATCGAGGATCCGGGAGGCCTCCGGGTGTGGGCGAAGATCGTGAGTCCTCCGCGTGTGGGCGAAGATCGTGAGTCCTCCGCGCCCGGCGAGGATCCGGGCGCCCCCATCCCCGGACCCCTGGCCGAGGGTCGAGGCTCCCCCTCTCCCGGCCTCGAGCCCCAGGAATGCGGAATCCCCGGCCTCCACCGCGGGGCGGACACTCTGACTTGGTTCCCTCACGTCACACGCTGACCGAAGCCTGGGAGCTGGGCATCTGGAATTTCCTCTCCAGGCGCTGACGGATGGCCCTCTCTTCCTTTTTCCTCCGCGGTCTCGCCCATCCCTGTCGGGCCTCCGCGGCCCATCGTCCCCAGGCTGTGGCCCTATAGGCGCCCCCGACCTCGCGGTGGCCAGATGAGCTGTCATCTTGGAGCACAAACGTGCGCCCCAGCCTCGTGGTGTGGGCTGTCTGGCGGGCTGAACCTAGTTTCCATTCGAAGACTGTGCCAGATGGGACACTTCAGGGATTCCCGATTCTTTGGAGTAACCATCAAACTTGTGACGGTTACTCTTTAGCGCCTTAAAAGTTGAGTTAAAAATCTGATTGAAAAAGCCTGTGTACTGCGATCAGAATGGGCTATGATTAGACCCATATGCTTTTGGAATAACGGCAACACAAGAGTTGAATTTTAGGTTTCCTTTTTGTGCAAGATCCGAGTAGAGCATTAAATTGTCTTATTATTCACGTAAATAAATCCTACGGAGTGAAAAACGGATGCTTCTAAAAGCACCACCAGATTACGATTAATTAAGTTCATGTAATGACTTCTTCGTTAACTTTTTGTTCGATTGTCTGTTGGTTTCAGTGGTTCAGCTGCTTTTGGGGAGAGGCATTTTTTTGTGGAGTTGGAATTCTGTTGAAACCAAGGGATTACAGTGATTATCTGATATCTTGTCCTGTCTGGAGCAACTTCTTTCCACACTGGGCCTGAGTGCCAGAAAGGAAATACTGCAAGCTTCCCAGTGATTTTGAGAGTTGAAAAGGCCCAGCGTGGTGAGAGCCTCCTGCTTCCTCCTCCCTGCACTGGAAAGGCAGCGCTGCCTGGGTTCAGACAGGGAAAAACAAAGAAAGGCAAAAGGATCATGGTTCCCTAACATTCTCTTTGAACATGGCAAGCTTCTGGACTCAGAAACTTAGAGAGATTATAGCACAGTTTATTGCCTTAAAAAGATGCATAGTTATTTTGAAAATCAGGTGAGATCATATTATAATTTTAACCAAAGGCTAGAGCCACAGCTGTCTGATCAAGCCTTGGATGGTTCTGGAGTTGGTAGAACTGCTTGGAATGTGGTGCCCTTTTATGCTGTGTGTCTGTTAAAAATCCAAACAACTGGAAAATGAACCAATTAAAAAATACTGTTTTGCTTAGAAAAGGCAAAGACTCATTTTATGAGTGTAATATGAAACAGTTGTGGTTACATTGGAGTGTGGATTCATGATGAAAAGTATAAATGTAAAGTTTCCATTTTAATGGTACAACCCAGGCCATAGGTGAGCAGACCCCACAGAAGACAGCTTGTAGAATCTTCCTTTCCATGTATTTCATACACATTTCCTATGTTCCTCTTTCCAGAAATCTGTGTTATTGAATGACATTTTATACATCACTTATGTTACAGGTTTTTAAAAAGCCCTGTTTCTAATGCTAAAATTCTCGGTGGAGTGAACAAAAGTGAACATTTTACATTTTTTTGTAAAGTAAAAATGTGTACACTTTTATGAGACACTGCTTTTATAGTGAGTGAAATTTCAGCAGGGGACAGCTTGCAATTCAGCTACCATAATACCTTGCACTTCAGCTCCCATAATACCTTGCCCGAAATATGTATGGAATGCTCAGCGAGCCACAGACATTTAAGTGGAGTCTATGGAAGGGTGTAAATGCTGTAATAGTCATTCTTCTTCTTTCGCAACAGAACCCTGCCGATTTTTATAGGTGACCGGTTATCCTTTAAAGTTGTAATTGATTTTTATGATATGGAAAAAACCGTGTGTCAGAGCACAGCATTTTCTCCACGTGCATCTGACAGTTAACACCCTTTTTGAGTTGCATTCGATTCACACGACTGGAAAACGGTATTCAAAAAATGAGGACTTTCGGGCTTCCCTGGTGGCGCAGTGGTTGAGAGTCCGCCTGCCGATGCAGGGGATGTGGGTTCGTGCCCAGGTATGGGAGGATCCCACATGCCGTGGAGTGGCTGGGCCAGTGAGCCATGGCTGCTGAGCCTGTGCTCTGCAACGGGAGAGGCCACAACAGTGAGAGGCCTGTGTACCGCAAAAGAAAAAAAAAAAAAACATGAGGACTTTCCCCAAACAGCTTCCAAATGGAGAACTATCAGGAGAGGCAAAGAAATAGGTTTTTAAAGAAAATTAAATTATGGAGGAATAGATGAATGTAGTCGGTTAGGCGAAAATTGTTGCCAACTGAAAACATCATTTCCTATATAATTTATTAAACCTAATAGCATAAAATATGCTGCCGTAAGCAGGGTCACCGAGGGCCAAGGTTTGTAAACAAACTCTTTTTGGTTTTATAGTAATTCCATTCAATGTTGTATTTAACAACATTGGGTCTTACCAGCTCAGGGTGTGTTGGTGAATTATTGTAGCTGTACTTTCTTTTTCAAGCTACAACAAAGAGGTTGCAAACGTGAGGAGACATCTTTACAGATGTGGCTACAGATGTGTAAAAAAAAATCTCAATATTTTCAAGACAGAATTTCTTTAGTTGGAGTATGAACCCACTTAGGTTTAAATTCACTATGTCTGCAGATCAGTACTGTGCATATAATTTTCGTGGTTAGTTTTCTGGGAATCATACCCAAAAACTTTGTTAAAAAATATAACGTTGGGACTTCCCTGGTGGTCCAGTGATTAAGACTCCTCGCTCCCAATGTAGGGGGCCGGGTTTGATCCCTGGTCAGGGAACTAAGAATCCCACGTGCTGCATGGTGCGGCCAAATAAATAAATAAATAAGATTAAAAATAAGGCTAATTCACCATTTTTGTGACTGGTAGTTTCTGTGTGTGAGTTGTATGTGGTTTACATTAGTGACACGTATGTGTTCCACATACATCAACTCAGAGTTCAATGGCCACTTTATAAAAAGGTATATACCATTTAGGTGGATAATATGGCAAGAACTTTTTTGCCTCTTTTGGAAAAATTCAGTGCCTTTGACATGTATATGTCTGCTTCTTGCAGGGTTGTATTGATATTAACCTATAGGTGGACTGATCTGTTGAAACTTAGTGTTCTGTTTCCGATAGCTCAGTTGGGGTTGTACGTTACTGGAAATGCCAACCTCGAGCAGTCTGAGTGGTGGACCGTGTCACATTTGAGATCAAAGCAGAGTATTAAATGATCAGGATGATGGTGGGAGGCCCAAACTATATCATGACAAAAGCTTTTAGGGATCCATTTGTTCACGAGATGGGGCTTGACCTGTGCCACATGGAGAAATTCTGTGATATATTAAAAGTCTTTTGAACAGGCTGTTGCTTTAAGGAGAAAACAATCCATGGTTCCGGAATTTGCCAGGTTGGAGCCTCACATAACAGGGCCAGATGGCATCATTGCTACCTTCTTGGAGCCTTTATTCGGTGTTAATTAATAGGAGGCTTACTATATTTACCCCGCAGAGTCTATTCTGGGATTATATAAACTTTCTGATAAGCAAAAAAGATTTTTCCATTTTTCATTCTTTAAGATTATAGGTAGTCTCTGTATACATGGGGGAGTGTCTTGCTTTTCAGGCTATAAGGAGTGGGCTTCTGTAAGAATCTTCTTCCATTTAGATGATCAACAAACACTTCTTGGTTTGTTCTCCATCTAATATCTTTCATTTCTCTCTCTTTTTTTTTTTTTTAAGAGGAGTGAATGGAAAAGTCATTCATTTCCAAAAATAGCTCCTGGATGTTTGGAAATCTCTAAGTTTCCTTTTCTTCCCTTTCGCTCTGATTTTGGAAGTGGAAACTCTGTTTCACCTCTGGCAGGTTCTAGTGCATAAACCGTTGGGTCAAGTGACATGTTAAAGGTCACCGGGTGAGCCCGGTGAGCTGCTTCTAGGCTGGGTCCTTTTGCTAATTGGCTGCCTTTCCAGTAAATTCAGTAAAATTAATCTGATGGCATAAAAGCAGAGCTAAGTTTTCCTGAGTTCAGTTATTCCCATTCAAATCCAGTAAAATGAAGTAATAGTTATAGATTCTTGGCCTCCTGTGTGCTGGGATGGTGGATGGAGACCAAGTTTGTCTGGGAGATGGGAGACACATAAAATGGAGACAGTGATGGTCGCCAGGCACCATTTTCATGTGGTGATGGCTTCAGAGAAAGGAGGAGGGCTCACTCGAGCCTGGGGGTTCTGTATCCTTGTCCATCATCTCCTAGGTCGAGCGTTTCTCGTGCTTTCTCAGTGCTGGGGCTGAGAAGGGGGAATGTGAGGAAAGTGCTGCGGAAGAGGAAGTGCTGGGTGCGTTTGGAATAAGAGAGCGAACCGTTCAGTTTGACTGACCCCGAGTCTTCGTGTACGGCAGGTCAGGCTCGGGCAAGACCACGCGTGGCTTGAATCCTCCAGCTTTGTTCTTGGAGGAGCCAGGGCCTCTTCCTTCAAACCCCTCATCTTGTATCTGAGGGCTGTAGCCAAGGCGTGCGCCCCACCGGCTGTGGGAAGGACAGGGACTTGAGCTGAGTCTTCTGACCCTGATGCAGTGCTCTGTCCTGTACGCCACCCCACTGCCCAGTCCCTACTCAGTTTAAGCATACTGCCTCTGTTCATTTGTTCATTCGATCACCCATTCATTCGTTCATTAACTGTTGCACAGCCTCTCCATCTCAGGCACGCTTCCGGGTTCAGGACTCCAGTGGTGACCGCCAGCAGACAGGTCCCTGCCGCCATGGCGCTCACACGTGCCCGTGTCCTCTTCCCTGAGGCCTCACCGTGCTGTTCCTGCCTCCTGTTCTCCCCGCTGGGATCCCTTGGGTCTTAGGACCACGTGGAGTGCTTATCGTGTGCCAGGCACTCTAGGCACTTGGTGGATGCTCTCCCTGAAAGCCCACGGGGGCTGCATGAGTTGTAGGTGGACAGGTGGTGGAGCTGAGGCCAAGGGGGTTGACTTAGTAACCTCGCTTCCCAGAGCCAACGAGGAGGCGTCTGTCTGACTCCGGAGTTGAGCCCAAATCCACTACCTAACCTGACCTTCCTTCCCTTGGCTAGGTAACCGTGTGCCCCTTGTACTGTGTTATACCCACTGGTTACTTTTATCTTATATTCACTGTTGTTTGATATTTAACAGACACCTCCCCCCCGCCACCCCAATAGAATAATGGCCCTCCAAAGATGGCCATGTCCTAGTCTCCTAAACCTGTTAGTAAGTTACCTTCCAACACAAATGGCATTTGTAGGTGGGATTAAGTTAAGAGTCTTGAAATGAGGTGATCATCCTGGATTATCTGGGTGGGCTCAGTGTCATCAGAAGAATCCTTACAAGAGGGCAGCAGGAGGGTCAGAGTCAGAGAAGAAGATGTGCCAGCAGAGTCAGATGTTGGAGTCATGTGGCCACGAGCTGAGGAATGCAGGCAGTTTCTGGAAGCTGCGAGAGCCAAGGAGGTGTATTTTTCCAGAGCTTGCAGATGGAACACGGCCCTGCTGACACCTTGATTTTGGCAGAATGAAACTGATTTTTGACTTCTGACCTCCGGAACTGTGAGGTAATAAATGTGTGTTGTTTTAGGCCACCTGGTTTGTGGCAGTTTGTTACAGCAGCAGTAGGAAACCGATTCGCCCCATGTGTTGTTTTCCCAGAGACAGTGGAAGCATGTGGTCAGCTTGGTGTCCATTGATAATATTTGGGGGGGGGTAATTCTTTGTTGTCACGCTGTCCTGTGTAGTGTAGCATATTTCGCAGCGTCCCTGGTCTCTACCTAGTGCCTGCCAGTAGCACACCCCTCCAAGTCATGACAACCAAAAGTGTCTTCCGACATTGCCAAGTGTCCTCTGGGGGCCAGATGGTCTGATGGAGACTCGCTGAGCTCCTTCTATCTACCTGGTTGCAATGATTCACATTTAGGAGCTGAATTTGTTTCGAGCAGATTGGTGGTTACTAAGATGTTCCATAACAGGGGGTAAGACCACAGAGACCTGCTGTCTGTTTTTTCCATGAAGAACGGACGTTAAACATATTTATGTGAAAACCCCTGAATTTACTAACCATGCAAATGGTGATACGAGTACATGAAACTTTGGGAAAGTAGTATGAATGTATTCTTCAATTTGTAGAATATTCTCAATCAATGGGTAGATACTGAATGTCAAGTGTATACAAGTGTATATGCAGTGGACAGAAGAAAATGAATCTTGGGACTTCCTTGGTGGTGCAGTGGTTAAGAATCCGCCTGGCAATGCAGGGACACGGGTTCGAGCTCTGGTCCGGGAAGATCCCACATACTGCGGAGAAGCTAAGCCTGTGCACCACAACTACCGAGCCTGTACTCTAGGACCTGCGAGCCACAACTACTCCCACGTGGTGCAACTGCTGAAGCCCGCATGCCTAGAGCCCATACTCCGCAACAAGACAAGCCACCACAATGAGAAGCCCGTGCACCACAGCAAAGAGTAACCCCCGCTTGCCGAAACTAAAGAAAGCCCGCACACAGCAACGAAGACCCAACACAGCCGAAGAAAGAAAATGAATCTGTTAACACTTCAGTGTTCTGCAGTAACCCAGAGAGAGCTGGCCTGGCCTTCTGCGTGTGTGTGTCTGTGTGTGTGTGTGTGTGTGTCTATGTGTGTGTGTGTGTGTGTGTGTGTGTGTGTGTGTGTCTGTGTCAGAGAGAGAGAGAGAGAGAGAGAGAGAGAGAGAGAGAGAGAGAGAGGGAGAGAGACAGGGATCAGGTTGCCTGGGATGCCCCCAAGAGACATCCCCATCCCTCTGTGGACGGAGCCACTGGTGAGAGGATGGCCTCTGCCTTTGCTCAGAAGCTGTAGAAAGACAGGGCAAGGGCATCCTGAAAGGTTGCTTGTGGAGCTGTGGAATCCTCAACATTTTCCATCTGGAGGGCCCTCTTTTTATTTCGTTAAAGCTCAAGGGGTTCAGGGAGGGAGAGGGAAAGAAGAAGGGAGCTGGCTGGGCCAACCCCTGGGGGACAAGCCCCACAGTTCAGTGGGTGGGACATCGAGCCAGGCAGAGGGCTCCTGTGTGCCAGCCTCAGTGCTGTCAGGAGATCGGGTACTGCCCCGGTGAGTGTGACATTTCCAGGCCACCTGGAGCTCGGGCAGGACACCAGAGAACCACTGCAGGAGGTGAGCTCCGTCCTGTGCAAAGGTGCCTGTCTGCAGTGTGGGGCAGCCCTCTAGTGTACGGGTCAACTGGGTTTGTCCTGAAAATTACCGCGGTTTTTAAAAATTGAGATATGCTTCACATACCATAAAATGTGCCATTTTAAAGTGCCCTGCTTAGTGGTTTTTCGTGCACTCACAAGGTTGTGCACCCATCACCACTATCTAATTCCAGAACATTTTCATTGCCTCAAAAAGAAACCCTGTGCCCTTTAGCAATAACTCCCATCTCCCTCAGCTCCTGGCAACCACGAATCTGTTCTCTGTCTCTATAGATTTGTCTGTTCTAGACATTTCATGTACTTGGAGTCGTGCAGTCTGTGGCCTTCTGCGTCTGGCTTATCTCACTCAGCATCATGTTTTCGAGATTTGTCCGAGTCGCAGAGTGGATCAGGGCTCCATTCCCTTTCGTTGCCAAATACTGTTCCCTGGTGGGGCTGCACTGCGTTTTGGAAGCCGTCCTGAAGCGCTCTCCCTGTCCAGGTGTCCTTGCAGAATCTAGGAAGTAGCTATGTCTTTAATTCCACGATGTCAACTCCCAACCGTTTTACTCAGAGAAAACTGACCATTCATAGGTTTAAAGTGTCAAGATAGGTCTGTGTCTTTATTCCTGTCTTACCCCTAGGTTCTTCATGACATTTTTTTTCTTAAATTCCATATATATATGTTAGTATACGGTATTTGTCTTTCTCTTTCTGACTTACTTCATTCTGTATGACAAACTCTAGGTCCATCCACCTCATTACAAAGAGCTCAATTTTGTTTCTTTTTATGGCTGAGTAATATTCCATTGTATATATGTGCCACATCTTCTTTATCCATTCATCTGATGATGGACACTTAGGTTGTTTCCATCTCCTGGCTATTGTAAATAGAGCTGCAATGAACATATTGGTACATGACTTTTTTTTTTTTACATCTTTATTAGAGTATAATTGCTTTACAATGGTGTGTTAGTTTCTTTTCTATAACAAAGTGAATCAGTTATACATATACATATGTTCCCATATCTCTTCCCTCTCGCATCTCCCTCCCTCCCACCCTCCCTATCCCACCCCTCCAGTCAGTCACAAAGCACGAAGCTGATCTCCCTGTGCTGTGTGGCTGCTAACCCACTAGCTATCTGCCTTACATTTGGTAGTGTATATATGTCCATGCCTCTCTCGCTTTGTCACAGCTTCCCCTTCCCTTTCCCCATATCGTCAAGTCCATTCTCTAGTAGGTCTGTGTCTTTATTCCTGTCTTACCCCTAGGTTCTTCATGACATTTTTTTTTCTTAAATTCCATGTGTATGTGTTAGCATACGGTATTTGTCTTTCTCTTCCTGACTTACTTCATTCTGTATGACAAACTCTAGGTCCATCCACCTCATTACAGATAGCTCAATTTCGTTTCTTTTTATGGCTGAGTAATATTCCATTGTATATATGTGCCACATCTTCTTTATCTATTCATCCGATGTTGGACACTTAGGGTGTTTCCATCTGTGGGCTATTGTAAATAGAGCTGCAATTAACACTTTGGAACATGACTCTTTTTGAATTATGGTTTTCTCAGGGTATATGCCCAGTAGTGGGATTGATGGGTTGTATGGTAGTTCTATTTGTAGTTTTTTAAGGAACCTCCATAGTGTTCTCCATAGTGGCTGTACCAATTCACATTCCAACCAGCAGTGCAAGAGTGTTCCATTTTCTCTGCACCCTCTCCAGCATTTATTGTTTCTAGATTTTTTCATGATGGCCATTCTGACTGGTGTGAGATGATATCTCATCGTAGTTTTGATTTGCATTTCTCTAATGATTAATGATGTTGAGCATTCTTTCATGTGTTTGTTGGCAGTCTGTATATCTTCTTTGGAGAAATGTCTATGTAGGTCTTCTGCCCATTTTTGGATTGGGTTGTTTGTCATTTTGTTATTGAGCTGCATGAGCTGCTTGTAAATTTTGGAGATTAATCCTTTGTCAGTTGCTTCATTTGCAAATATTTTCTCCCATTCTTAGGGTTGTCTTTTGGTTTTGTTTATGGTTTCCTTTGCTGTGCAAAAGCTTTGAAGTTTCATTAGGTCCCATTTATTTTTGTTTTTATTTCCATTACTCTATGAGATGGGTCAAAAAGGATCTTGCTGTGATTTATGTCATAGAGTGTTCTGCCTATGTTTTCCTCTAAGATGTTGATAGTTTCTGGCCTTACATTTAGGTCTTTAATCCATTTTGAGCTTATTTTGTATATGGTGTTAGGGAGTGATCTAATCTCATATTTTTAGATGTACCTGTGCAGTTTTCCCAGCACCACTTATTGAAGAGGCTGTCCTTTCTCCACTGTACATTCCTGCCTCCTTTATAAAAGAAAAGGTGACTATATGTGCATGGGTTTATCTCTGGGCTTTCTATCCTGTTCCATTGATCTATTTTTCTGTTTTTTTTTTGTCAGTACCATACTGTCTTTATTACTGTAGCTTTGTAGTATAGTCTGAAGTCAGGGAGCCTGATTCCTCCAGCTCCGTTTTTCTTTCTCAAGATTGCTTTGGCTATTCAGGGTCTTTTGTGTTTCCATACAAATTGTGAAATGTTTTGTTCTAGTTCTGTGAAAAATGCCAGTGGTAGTTTGATAGGGATTGCATTGAATCTATAGATTTCTTTGGGTAGTAGAGTCATTTTCACAATGTTGATTCTTCCAATCCAAGAACATGGTATATCTCTCCATCTATTTGTATCATCTTTAATTTCTTTCATCAGTGTCTTATAATTTTATGCATACAGGTCTTTTGTCTCATTAGTTAGGTTTGTTCCTAGGTATTTTATTCTTTTTGTTACAATGAAAAGTGTGAGTGTTTTCTTGATTTCACCTTCAGAGTTTTCATCATTAGTGTATAGGAATGCCAGATATCTCTATGCATTAAAATTTGTATCCTGCTACTTTACCAAATTCATTGATTAGCTCTAGTAGTTTTCTGGTAGCATCTTTAGGGTTCTCTATGTATAGTATCATGTCAGCTGCAAACAGTGACAGCTTTACTCCTTATTTTCTGATTTGGATTCCTTTTATTTCCTTTTCTTCTCTGATTGCTGTGGCTAAAACTTCCAAAACTATGTTGAATAAGAGTGGTGAGAGTGGGTAACCTTGTCTTCTTCCTGATCTTAGTGGAAATGCTTTGGGTTTTTTGCCGTTGAGGACAGCGTTGGCTGTGGGTTTGTCATATATGGCCTTTATTATGTTGAGGAAAGTTCCCTCTATGCCTACTTTCTGGTGGGTTTTTATCGTAAATGGGTGTTGAATTTTGTCGAAAGTTTTCTCTACATCTATTGAGATGACCATATGGTTTTCCTTCTTCAGTTTGTTAATATGGTGTATCACGTTGATTGATTTGCGTATATTGAAGAATCCTTGCATTCCTGGAATAAATCCCACTTGATCATGGTGTATGAACCTTTTAATGTGCTGTTGCATTCTCTTTGCTAGTATTTTGTTGAGGATTTTTGCATCTATGTTCATCAGTGATATCGGCCTGTAGTTTTCTTTCTTTGTGACATCTTTGTCTGCTTTTGGTATCAGGGTGATGGTGCCCTCATAGAGTGGTATTGAGAGTGTTCCTCCCTCTGCTATATTTTGGAAGAGTTTGAGAAGGATAGGTGTTAGCTCTTCTCTAAATGTTTGAAAGAATTCACCTGTGAAGCCATCTGGTCCTGGGCTTTTGTTTGTTGGAAGGTTTTTAATCACAGTTTCAATTTCAGTGCTTGTGATTGGGCTCTTCATATTTTCTATTTCTTCCTGATTCAGTCTTGGCAGGTTGTGCATTTCTAAGAATTTTCCATTTCTTCCAGGTTGTCCATTTTATTGGCATAGAGTTGCTTGTAGTAATCTCTCATGATCTTTTGTATTTCTGCAGTGTCAGTTGTTACTTCCCCTTTTTCATTTCTAATTCTATTGATTTGAGTCTTCTCCCTTTTTTTCTTGATGAGTCTGGCTAATGGTTTATGTATTTTGTTTCTCTTCTTAAAGAACCAGCTTTTAGTTTTATTGATCTTTGCTGTCGTTTCCTTCATTTCTTTTTCATTTATTTCTGATCAGATCTTTATTATTTCTTTGCTTCTGCTAACTTTGGGGGGTTTTTTGTTTTTCTTTCTCTAATTGCTTTAGGTGCATGGTTAGGTTGTTATTCGAGACGTTTCCTGTTTCTTAAGGTAGGATTGTATTGCTACAAACTTCCTTCTTAGACCTGCCCTTGCTGCATCCCATAGGTTTTGGGTCATCGTGCCTCCATTGTCGTTTGTTTCTCGGTATTTTTTATTTCCTCTTTGATTTCTTCAGTGGTGACTTCGTTATTAAGTAGTGTATTGTTTAGCCTCCATGTGTTTGTATTTTTAAAGATCTTTTCCTGTAATTGATATCTAGCCTCATAGCGTTGTGGTTGGAAAAGATGCTTGAGACAATTTCAATTTTCTTGCCATTCGATTTTTAACTGGCAGAATGGCAGTGTCACCAGGGCTAGTGTAAGGCACAGTAAGCCCTTTCTTAATGTAAGCTGATATCAAAAGTTCTGTTTCTTCTGTGGCTTCCCGCCTCGACAGGTATTGACTGATATTGGACAGGGGTTTATTTTGGTCTGTGGTAATTTTAATGGCTGCTGCAGATGTATTTTCCCTATGTCAGTAGGATCAAGTGACCCCAATTCTTCAGATACTAAGCCTGGCAGTTTCTTGTTCAGCATCACTCTCAGTCACAAACATTATTTGATGAAGAACTCTGAGTAATCTTTTAGGGCTAAAACCATTTCTTCCTTAACAGTAAAAGAAATATGAGCATCATAAGTTTCTAATAAATCTATACCTTTCAGGTTAATAGGGGTATATTCTACTAGGAAAAAGGAGCTCCTTTGTTTAAGTTCTCCTAGTTATAATTCTAAAGGTAATGATTTAAGCCTCTTAATATTTGCATTAGAAACCCCTACCATCTGTACTGAGGTGTTAGAGAGAGAGAGCCTTTAATTTTGATAGGGTTCAAAATGTAAAAGGTAGCTCCTGTATCTATTACTGCTTTAATTGTTTTCTTCTCATATAATCATTTGTATTTCTTCCAGGGTTTTAGAGAGGAGAAGGTTCCCTCAGATCAGCCTTACTCTTGTTTAACTTGAAATTACAGTCTGTATCTGGTTTCTCTTCTAGGTCTCTCTTTTCTTGTCTTGCAGTTTCCCCAGTAATGACCCGGTGTTGTTCAGTAAAAGCAAATTTCAGAATTTACCAGTCACGGATTGAATAGGGTTGGGTTAACTTTAGACTGACATTGATTATTTAATTGTTGCAACTGAATGTTCATAATTTTTATAGAGGCATCTTTTTCTTTTTAGTACTTTTGAAAAGTTGGTCAGCCAGCATGACAAGGGCATTTGTATGTGATACAGACAAATCATGTCTAAATGATTAACATGCCTAAATCGTGTCGTTTAGAGCAGCCGATTCCTCATCCAGACCTTCTAAAAAGATGGAGTTAAGCAAAGAATCATCTTGGTGGTTAAACAATGATTTGGGTGTCATGCCATAATATTGTTTAAAAGTTTCCTTGAACCTCTCATAGTGATCCAGGATTGATTCATCTCGTGTTTGTTTACGTTGCTGAATCTTTGACCAGTCGGCAGTTTTTGGAAAAAGCTCTGTGATAATTCTGAGTAATTTATGAGCTAACTCCTTGCATTCACCTTGAGCCTGTGGGTTGTATAAATCAAAATTTGTTAAGGGGTCTCTCCATCCTGCTTTCTCTACTTATTCCTTTGTTTGACTTTTAGAAACTAATAGCTGTATTACTTGATATAAATCGGAAAACCTGAGCTCATAGGTTTGGACGATTAGCTCAAAATCCTTAGCAAATCCCAGTGGATCTTGAGTACATTCGAGAAAGTCCTTAGCTAAACTAAGTTCTGCTCGGCTCCAGGATGTGTACGTAAGCGCAGAGTACAGTTCACCTCTTCCTGTAATAGGTTTCTCCTTCAAGGGAGCTATGAGTACTTCTGATTTTATGTCTTCCTTTCCCGGGGAAGGGGAAGCAGCAGGAGAATGGGGTTGGTGGAAGAGAGAGAGAGCGCGTCTGGGTTAGGCAGTTCGGATAAAGGAGGATATAAAGAAGGAACGGAGTGAGAGACAAGGTTAACGCTAGTGGCTTTTAAAAATTCTAGTAGCATTTTGAGCAACCTTTTGTTGATTTTTTGCGAAGAAGTTACTTTATCATTTCCCCTTTTAGACGCTTCTAAATACCAATTGAAATAAGCATTCCATTTCTGTTTGATCTTTTTCTAGCTGCATATGCAAAAAAAAATCCCCCGGTTTTCAAATGTCAAAACAGACCCAATTGGGCCATTTAAGGTTGAGATCTCTTGGTGTAATTGCCCTAATTCGGTTGGTCCTTGCAAGCATGAGCTCCATACGTATTGCATGTGAATCTGGCTAGAGTGTTAGCGAGGAGGCTGGCTTTCTGACACTCCATGTTTCTCTGTTTGAGAGTATCTGTTTCCCATTTTAAAGTTGAATTTGTTGGGGATAAAATTTTCTAGTGAAATTGTGGGGTGGGCCAGTGAGCTGCTTGTGAGTCTAACTCCTCCGGGATTTTGCCCTAAAGTCGTTTTAGCTCCTTTTACGTGTCTTGGGTTTTCCCTCTGGTAGTGTAAAACCACCACAATGCTCAGAACTTATCCGTGCTCCCAGCAGAGCAAGCTTTCGTTAAAATGAGTGGGTTTCCGCATAGGGATGGTTGCACAGTACAAGGACTTGCCTCCACCACTGCTGCAAGTTAATTATAGAAAACCGGACATCTCAAGTGAATGAATGCAGCACTTTTCTACATAGGGGAAGATACAAGAGTCTGGGCTCACTGAAAGCATTCCTTTGATATGCACCTTAGCTATCTAGGGTCAGAATCATGTTCTTTCCCATCCTGAGTCCCCTCTGGGTGCACCATCGGGGGCGGCTGTAGTGGCTGAGGGCTTGATGGTGGGCTTCCTGTTTTTAATCTTGAGTTCCCTCAGGGCTCAGCATTGGGGGCAGCTGCAGTGGCTGATGGCTGTTGTTCACTGATATGGCAGGTGGCATCCTTAGTCCACAGCTTCATAAGTATTTTTTAAAAGTTAGGTATTTCCTTTGAAGTCCTATTTGTTTATTATTTAGTTGCATTTTGGTTTGTTTCTTTTGTTGTTTATTTGGGATCCAGTTAACAATCAAGTGTTCCATTTACTTAACATAATATAATTTCTTTTCTGATTTGAGAATACCTTATAGATATCATACCCTTTTCCAGTCAAATTCTTCAGTGTATTTTCCTAAAAACAATGATTCTGCCTCATTACCATAGTAATCAAAATCAGAAAATTAACTAATTAGTACTATTTTCAAATCTATAGACATATTTAAATTTAACCAATTGAAACACAAATGTGGTTTAAAGAAAAAGAAAAAAAGTTTGTCAAGGTTCCAATAAAGGTTTATGCTTTGCTTTTACCTCTCAAGTCCCTTTATCTTCATTATTCTGGAACATTTTTGTCTTTTATGACCTTAACATGTTTGACAAATTCAGGCCCATTATTTTGTGGGATGTCCCTCCATGTGGCTTTGTCTGATTTTTCCTCATTAGATTCAGGTTTGTGTTTTTGGCAGAAACATCTAGAAGTGACGTCGAGTCATATGTGTACTATCAGGAGACACATGTTGTGAATTTGCTATACTGCTAAAGAAGTCAGCTTTATTTATGTTGTTAAAATGACGTCTGTCAACGTTTCTCCACAATAAAATTAATATTTTTCCCTTGTAGTTAGTAAGTGTCTTGGGGGGAAATCGTCCCCCTTAATTTTTAAAAGTAAATTTTTTGTTATAAGTTTGGAATCACAGCTTTGTTTTCCTGTCCTCTGTATCATAATCCAACACTGTCATTTATTTTGATGCTAGTTTTATGCTTTTAAAAGAAAACATGAAGTTGTGAGTTTCAGTCTTTGCTAAAAATCCTGAAGCAGTCCTAGGAAACCATGTCCCTAGAGAGCAAACAGTTTATAGATCTAAAAATCAAAATATCGGTCAATTTTAGTCCTATTTGATTTATGTGAATGGATCCATAGTACAAGTGTCTGATTTTAAGTTTTTTTACATTACTTTATTGTAAACTCCTAGATTTAATCATGCCATTCTCTTTTCACAGCCAGTTCTTTAGCCTAGGTCTGAGGTCCTCAACCTGATAATCATATGCCACACAACGTATATGGATTTTTTTCTTGGGGAGAGGATCCATAGGCTTCGGTATATCTTTAACGGATCATTATGGGAACTTTTTGCATAAATTGCCTTTATTTTCCACCCACATTAGTTTATTTTTCATTTCAGCCTCAGATTGATTCCCTTAAACATCTTTCCCTTAGGTCATCACTTTGCTTAGGATGCTGTATCTTTTTTCTGACTCATCAGTGCAAACCTAGGTACTTTATCCTAACTTGCAGACCTGCTATTAGCTAAATAGATCTAATAGGCTTTTTATGGCTTCCCCCAACCCCCTAGTCTTTTTGGTGCCACTTTAAAATTTTCTCCTGAATTTTTACATTTGCTTTGTGCCCACTCTATGCCATTTCAGACTGCATTCTTTTCCTTTTATGTCGCACATTACTCAGATTTTCTTCTTGTTGATTTTCCCTTAGTAATTCATCCTGAATTCCGTATTTACATATTACAGTCAATACTGCACTGTTGCATATTGTTTTCATGTTTCTTTGGAATTCTTCAGGTATTTAATGCGTGTAACTGATCTGCTCAATGGGTGATACATTTATTGATAGCAGGGACAATATATAGTTTTCTTTAATTTTTATAGATACCAGTACCTACTAGCCATATCTATTCTTTCCTCAAGTATTTATTGAACACCTGTTATGTACCACCGATTGCACATGCAACAGCACAGAAAAGAAACAGCCCTGCTTTCAAGAGCATGCATGCAAGAGACCAAATAAATCAGTAAAGTATAATACTGATTGTTTTGAGCTTTTAAAGCTTTATTAAGTTTTTTATTGTGGCAAATATATAACATAAAATTTACCTATTTAATCCTTTCAGGTGTATAATTTAGTGGCATTAAGTACGTTCGTAATGTTGTACAGTCATTGCCATTACATTTCCAGAACTTTTCCGTTATCTCAAACTGAAACTCTGTACCCATTGAATAGTAACTCCCAGTTCTTCCCAAACCAGGTCTTAGTAAACACTGTTCCACTTTCTGTTTCTCTGAGATTGCCTAGTTTGGCTACCTGCTATAAATGCGGTCATACAATATTTATCATTTTGTGTCTGAATTATTTCACTTAGCATATGTCTTCAGCGTTCATCCATGTTGGTTGCATCAGAATTTCCTTTCTTTTTAAGGCTGAACAATATTCCTCTGTACATATGTAACACATTTTGTTTATACATTCATCTGTCGATGTACACTTGAGTTGCATCCATCTTTTGGCTATGATGAATAATGTTGCTAGAAAATTGTTATACAAATATCTGTTTCAGTCCCTGCTTTCATTTCTTTTGGGTATATACCTAGAGATAAAAATGGGTCATCATATGGTAATTCAACAGTAAATTTTTTAAGAATCCATCATATTTTCTTCTACAGTGGCTGCACAATTTTGCATTCCTGTGAGCAGTGCACTTGAAGTTCCATTTTCTCCCAGTCTTTGCCAAAACCTGTTGTTTTCTGTTTCTTTCACAATAATTATCCTAATGGATGTAAAGTAGTATTCGTTGTGGATTTGCTTTTTTATTTCCCTAGGGATTCATAGTGTGATCATATTTTCATGTAGCTTAATGGCTATTTGTATATCTTCTTTAAGTTCTTTGCCAGTTTTAAAATGAGATTTGTTTGTTTTTGACTTGCAGGAGTTCTTCAGATACTTTGGATATTAATTCTTTACTGGATACATGGTTTGGGTATATTTTCTCCCATTCAGTGGGTTGTCTTTGAGGTCTGTTGATTGTGCCCTTTTTACTTTTGTGGCCTGTGCTTTTGGTGTCATATCTGGAACATCATTGCCACGTTGTGGCAAGTTTTCCTCCTCTCTACTAAGACGGAAATTAATACCTATAAACTCTTACCTTACAAAGGAAGAAATATCTCAAATCAACAAACCAAAACCTTACAACTTAAAAAACTAGAAAAGAGGAGCAAATAAATGAGAACTAGCAGAAGGAAGGAAATAATGATTAAACCAGACATAAATAAAATAGAAATCAACCCTGCTGACAGCCCTCCTGACCTAGGACTTGAGTTCCATAATTGTGAAAACATACTTTTCTGTTGTTTAATCTCCCTAGTCTGTGGTGTTTTTTTAATAGATCTTTATTGGAGTATAATTGCTTTACATTGTTGTGTTAGCTTTTGCTGTATAACAAAGTGAATCAGCTATATGTGTGCATACATCCGCATATCCCCTCCCTCTTGCGTCTCCCTCCCACCCTTTCTACTCCACCCTTCTAGGTGGTCACAAAGCACTGAGCTGATCTCCCTGTGCTATGCGACTGCTTCCCACTAGCTATCTGTTTTACATTTGGTAGTGTATATATAAGTCCATGCCTCTCTCTCACTTTGTCCCAGCTTACCCTTCCCCCTCCCCATGTCCTCAAGTCCATCCTCTGCGTCTGCGTCTTTATTCCTGTCCTGCCCCTAGGTTCTTCAGAGCCTTTTTTTTTAGATTCCATGTATATGTGTTAGCATACAGGTGTTTGTTTTTCTCTTTCTGACTTACTTTACTTTGTATGACAGACTCTAGGTCCATCCACCTCACTACAAGTAACTCAATTTCGTTTCTTTTTATGGCTGAGGAATATTCCACTGTGTATATGTGCCACACCTGCTTTATCCATTCGTCTGTCAATGGACACTTAGGTTGTTTCCGTGTCCTGGCTATTGTAAACAGAGCTGCAGTGAACATTGTGGTACATGCCTCTTTTTGAATTAGGGTTTTCTCACGGTATATACCCAGTGGTGGGATTGTTGGGTCGTATGGTGGTTCTATTTTTAGTTTTTTAAGGAACCTGCGTATTGTTCTCCATAGTGGTTGTATCAATTTACATTCCCACCAACAGAGAACCTCAGACCCCAGGGAATATTCATCAGAGTGAGGTCTCATGGAGTTCCTCATCTCAGCACCAAGACAGCTTTACCCGATAGCCTACAAACTCCAGTGTTGGAAGCCTCAGGCCAACCAACCAGTAAGACAGGAACACAATCCCACTCGTTCAATTAAAAAAAAAGAGAGACGGCAAAAAAATACGTCACAGATGAAGGAGCAGGGTAAAAACCTACAAGACCAAATAAATGAAGAGGAAAGAGGTAATCTACCCAAAAATGTAAGAGCAGACACTGTGGTGCTTTTCAAGAGCAGCTGTGGCAGACTAACCCATGAAGAAAAAATGATTTGACCACCGTCATGGTCAAAACACTCAAGTACTTAAGTAGAAATAAAATCCCTCAACGTATTAAAGTCCATGTATTGAAAATCCATAGCAAACCTCATATCGATGTTTGCTTCACATATTATAGAGCTCTTACGTTTGGTTCAAATGTATTTATAATTGTTAAATTTTTCTGAGGAATTGACATTTTTATCAATAGACTTTTCATCAATATGTCAATATTAAATTGACATATATATCAATCTTTGCATTTTGTAATGGTTTTTGGCTTGTATAGTCTCCCTTCTCTCTTCTGGTTACTATTTCCACAGCATATTTTTTCTTTTACTTTCAAGCTGTGTGTGTCTTTAGATCAAAAATGGGTCTCCTGAACAATATGTTCTTGGCTTTTGTGTTATCTGTTCTGTCAGTGCATGTCTTTGGGGAGTTTAGTCTCCTTACATTTAAAGTAATTTCTTACAAGGACGCTTTCTGTTGCTGTGTTGTTACTTGTTTTCTCTGTATCTTACAGGTGGTTTTGCCCATCGTTTCCTCCATTTGCTCTTTCTTTTACATTTAGTTGATTTTTTGGTCGTTTGACATGTTTCGTATCCCTTCTCATTTCCCTGTATGTATATGTGATAGGTTTTTTTGTGTGTGTGTTTATCATGGGGATTACATGTAGGATCCTAAAGTTACAACAACCTAATTTGAATTGACACCAACTTCACTTCAGTCGTGTGCCAGAGCCACTGACAATAATCCTCAGAGTGAGAAAGACTGTTTGCAGAGCTCCTGTGGGTCTATTTCAGCAGTGTATGGTTTTGTTTTGTTTTGAGGTATAGTTGAGTGCTTTTTGATGTTTCCATGAAGAAACAAGGACTTAGAGCTTCCTTGTTCACCATTTTCGCAAAATCACCCTGTTTTAAGAAAGCATTTTAACAGAGAGGCTAACGAACAAATAATATCATGAGGGTTTAGATTTTTAGGAATGGTGGTCATTTTAAGGCATCTCTGAGAAGGTGAATTTTGAGTAGAGACCTTAAGAAAGGAAGTGCAGGAGCTGGGGAAGAGCATGAGGCACTGAGGCACTGAGGTGGAAGGCCTACTATGGTCAGAGAATAGCAAGGAGCATGGGCTGGGGCGATGAGCAGAAGCAGTTGTCACAGCTGAGAGCAGAGTTAGTGAAGGGGCCAAATTATGTAGGGTCCACTCAGGACTCTTTGTTTTTTTTCTGAAAGGCGTAGGAAATTGAGGAGTGGTTTTGAGCCCAGGGGTGACATGATTGTACTTCAGTTTTACTGGGATCTCCATAATTGCACTAAGAATTGACTCAAGAGGAGGGTAGGCATGGAATCAGGCAGGGCAATGAGAAGTGTGTAGCACTAATGTGCTGAGTAGGAGATGATGGTGACTTGGATGAAGGGTTGGTGACAAGGGGTCAAAAAACGCCTGATTTTTTCTCTCTTCACTTTATTGAGATATAATTGACATAAACACTGCGTAGGTTTAAAGTATACATCATAACGGTTGGACTTACATACATGTTAGAATGATACCAGAGTATGTTTAGTGACCATCCATCATCTCACATAGACACAAAATTACAGAAATAGAAAAAAATATTTTTCCTGTAATGAAAACTCTTAGAATTTACTCTCTTGTCAACTTTCATATATAACATACAGCAGTGTAGATGTGTTTCTGTTGTATCTGTGGGGAGGAAGGTGATCTCCGCGTCTTACTCTTCCACCATCTTTCCCTCGTCCCTCAGATGTTTCTTATATACGAGATCATGTCATCAGAACAGAAACATAATTTTACTTCTTTCTTTCCAATTTGGATGATGTGTATACCTTTTTTAAAAAAAAATCTAGGTAAATTACCCTTTCTAAGATTTCCAGTACTTCATTCAATTGGAGTGTTGAGAATGAGCACACTTGTCTTATTCCTGAACTTAGAGGAAAAGCTTTCAGTCTTTCACCATTGACTATGATGTTGGCTGTGGACTTGTCATATATGGCCTTTATTATCTTGAGATGTTTCTTGTGTAGCCAGTCTGTTCAGAGTTTTTATCATAAAATGATGCTGAATTTTTTCAAATGTATTTTCTTCACCTATTGAGATAATCATTTGTTTTCATTTTATTATTTGGATGTATCATATTTATTGATTTGCATAAATGGAACCATCTTTGCATCCAGGGATAAATCCCATTTGATTATGTTGTATGAGCTTTATAGTATGCTGTGGAATTAAGTTTGCTAGGGTTTTGTTGAGAATTTTTGCTTCCATATTCAGGGATATTGGTATGAATATCTAGTTTTCTATTTTTATGGTATTCTTATCTTCCCTTGGCATAATGTGTTGCTGGCTGTAAAATTGATTTAGGGAGTTTTCCCTCCTCTTCTATTTTTTGGAAGAATTTGAGAAAGATTTGGTGTCAATTTTTTTTAATGTTTGGTATAATTTACTCATGAAGTCATCTGGTCTTGGTCTTAGAGAGGGTTTTTTTGTTATTGATTCCATCTCCTTATTATTGATTGTCAGTTTTCTATTTTTCATGAGTCAGACTATGTAGGTTGTAAGTCTAGGAATAAATGTATTTCCTTTAGATTATCTACTTGTAGTCATGTAATTGTTCATTGTAGACTCTTATGATTCATGGTATTTCAGTTACACCTTTTGTGTGTGTCCTCTTTCTTTTATAATTTTGTTTAGTCCTTTATCTTTTTCCTTGGTAAGACAAGCTAAAATGTTGTCAATTTTGTTTATCTATTTATACAAACCAACTCTTGCACCTGAAGGGAGGCCAAAAAGGTCTAGAAATGATTTGTGAATTATTGACAATAAGGAACAACTGCATCCAGGTCATGATGCAAGGGAACACGAAAGGATTTTCAAAAGGAAAACGTCAAAATTTAATGAGGCCAGACGGAAGAGAAGACTGAAACTAATGTTGTAAATAATGTCACCTTTACTTACCTCTTTGAAGCCAAAAGCGATATAGCTATACTTGTGTATATTAATAGTCACCACTTGCTTTGCAGAATCTTCAAAACCCTTGCATGTTTTTCATGAGGCCATTGCTTTGTCACGTTTTTAAGATTTGCATTCAGCTTTTAGCAAGAGCTTTTTCATAAATTAGGTATGACCTTCTAAATTCTTGGTTTTTTAATGTAAAAATATAAAGATCTAAACATTTTTCGCATGAAATAAAATATCTAAGTCTAAAGAAAAGTTAAGTTTTATTGATCTTTTATTTTTTTGGTCTATTTTCCATTTCATTGATTTCTGCTTTGATCTTGTTATTGTCTTCCTCCCGTAATCTGTGGATTAGTTCTTCCCTTTCTATTTCTTTAAGGCGTAAGGTCAAGTTATGTATTTGAGGTCTTTCTTTTCTTCACCATCTAGTCTTTTATCACTACAAACTTTTTTCTTAGCACTGCTCTTGCTGCATCCCCTAAGTGTTGGTATGTTGTGTATTCACCTTCATTTGTTTCAAGATATTTTAAATTTCTCTTTGATTTTTTTGACTCATTGGTTTTTCAGGAGTGTGTTGTTTAATTTCCACAAATTTGTGCATTTTCCAGTTCATCCTGTGTTTGAGTTCTAATTTCCTATGCCTTTTGTCTAAAAAGATTCTTGCTATAACTTCAGGCTTTAAAATATTTTTTGAGACTTGTTTTGTGACCAAATATATGATATATCCTGGAGAAAGTTCCATATGCACTGGGGAAGAAGGTGTATTCTGTCACTACTGGATGGAATGTTCTCTATGTCTGTTAGTTCCACTTGATCTAATGTATCGTTTTAAGTCCAATGATTGATTCCTTATTGATTTTCTGTCAGATGATTTATCCATTATTGAAAGTGGGGTATTTAAGTTCTCTATTGTAAGTGTATCCTTGTCTACTTATCCCCTCAGATCTGTTAATGTTTACTTGTATATTTCAGTGCTTGGATGTTGGGTGCATATACATATATATGTTGTGAAATAAAGGTTTATATCTCTAGTTTGTTGCAAAAAAAAAGTAAAAAAACTATGAAAACTCTTTTCAGTAACTTACCTGTACTTTTGTTTATTGAAGTATAAACAATATTGTGTTAGTTTCATGTGTACAGTATAGTGATTCAGTATTTTTTCAGATTAAATTCCATTATATATAATAGAATTTAATTGTTATCATCTTAAAATAGACTGTAATAGCCAGAGGGTAAACACAAAACAAACCATAGTAAATACACACAGTATAAATATAAAAGAATTAAAATGTATCATTATAGAAAATTAATAGTCCACAAAGGAAGAGAGCAAGATACATATATATAAATATATATGTATATATACACATTCATGTATATTTACAGTTTCTATATCCTCAATGAATTGACAACTTTATCATTGTATAACCTTCTTTTTCTCTTGTTATAGTTTCTGGGTTAGTCTATTTTATTTTATTTATTTTTTTGGTCTGGTATAATCCCTGCTCTCTTTTGATTTCCATTTGCATGAAATATCTTTTTCTTCCTCTCTTCACTTTAAGCCTATATGTGCCTCTACAGCTGAAGTGAGTCTCTTGTAGATAGCATATTACTGGTTTTAAGTTTTTATTCGTTCTGTCATTCTGTGCCTTTGGATTAGAGGGTTAAATACATTTGATTTTAAATTAGCTATTGAAAGAAATGAGCTTGTTATCTCAATAATTGTTTTCTACCCGTTTTGTAGTTGCTTTATAATTGACTCTTGCTCTTGCTTCCTCTCTTGCTCTCTTCCTTCGTGAATTAATAATAATTAATTTTTAGTAATTTATTAATTTTCTATAATGACACACTTAAATTCTCTTATATTTATATTGGTATTTTCCATATTCTGTCACTGGGAGAATGGGCTAATAGGAGTTCATTTTCCACAAAAGGGATTCCCATGAACCCTTAAGCAACATGGCTTTCCTTTCACACTTCCCTTTTCCAAGATGACTGAAACTTGCTGATGCCACTGCTGCTTTGAGGAACTACTTGTTTCCGGTCCACGTGGTAGGAAATATAAATGTAAGGTCACTTCCTGTCTTTGGCTCAGTAGCTATGAGAGATTTAAAGGGAATGAAATGGCGATAGTTGAGGCCACTACTGAGGAGGTGGAGGCAGAGGACTGACTGGTAGCAGAACGGGTATCAGCTTTGCAAAGTCCACGGTGGCAGGTCGAGGACAGTGAAGGCAGTAGAAAGCAGTACTAGTCCTGGAGGGAGCTATTAAGCCAAGACACCTCGTTTGTCCGTGGGCATATTCAAGTCATGAGGGAGTGGAGGGGACTGGGTTTTTAACGCCATGGAGTTGAAGAACTGGGCGTAGGAGGAAGGATTTATTAGGGAGCTACCATAGTGGTGGGGCAGGTCGTGTGGCCTTAGATTACAGCAGGAGAGGAGTGGCCGTGGGGAGTGAAAGGGTGCCTTCTAAGGGGTTACGTTTCCTGGGAACCTACAGACCCTTGGACTCACCTTCAAAGCAATTGAAATTTATGTCATAACACAGAGGAACTTGTTTTCCTTTGTAGAATTTAATTCCTAATGATTATTGGCGGTTTATTAGGTAATGGTGAGTGGTATTGGGTAAGAGAAGATCTCTTTTGTTGAGTGAATCTTTGATATAAATAAATAAATATATATATATATTTAGCATCCCTTTCAGATGGCACAAGGTCCAGAGTCTGGGTCTAGAGCATAAAAGGAGATTCTGGACATGGGGCTTTAGTGAGAATTTGGACACCTGTAATGGTGTAGACTTTTGGGGCGGGAGACCTGTAATTCTGGGACCAGTATTTGTTGTAACCCTTGAATTCAGGAAGTGGTTTTGCACAGGGGTCAGCAGCATCTTTTAGAAGTTTGTCACTTTTCTATTTCCTATGCATGCTGAAATGCTCGTCATTTTCCTAATTATAATATGAAGTAACATTGATTTTCTAATAGCAGGCCTCTTTTTGATTTGGGGTTTAATCCAATTTTAATATATTATAGAATTTATTTTGTAATAGTTTGCTTAAGACATTTACATGTGTATTCATGAGGGAGATTTGTCATTAATTGTTTTATAAACTTTTGGTAGCAAGTATATGATCACTACATGAAATGAGTGGCTGAATGTTCTTGTGATTTTAGTCATATGTAAAATTTTAATCATATTTTTCTTAAAAGTTTAGCTGCACTTACTTGCCTTTAAAGCATTTATAACAAGATAGCATAACTTTCATTATTTCTAATTTTTTGTAGATTCCCTTGAATTATCTATTGTAGACTCAAAACACCTGCAGATGAAAATTTTTCTTCTTGTACAGTATTCTTTTTTCCCTTTCTTTGTGCTAGCTAGAGTTTTTGATGACAGATTGAAATCAATATGGTGTAATCATTGTTCAGGCGTACAGAATGGAGTCAGGCAGCCATTGAGGATCTAGTGTCAGATGCATCCCTGTACTACTAAGAACTTTAATTTTTTGTTAACTATTCCAAACTCAAAGACACCATCCATTTTTAAAACAACATTTACCAATTGCAGCCTTGTACAATTGGCACAAGGAAAAAGAATCTTTCCCTCCTGTAACTATGCAGCCATTTGCTTAACAAACACCCTTCCTTCTTGCTAGCTCCAGTTATAATTCTTGACTCAAGTAAGTAACTGTGGCTTTATGTTTTTTGCCTTTATAAGCTTTCTCCATTTTGTTTGGTGGAACTGAATTCAAGTACTTCTTGAAGCCCTGTCACCTGGGTTGCAGTGCTAACAAACCTCAAATAAATTCCTCTGTATTTCAGTCTGGTCTCCCTTTCTGAAGTTTAGGCTAACATATTCAATGTAGAATAATAAGACTAACGTGGTCCTTTGTATCTGTTCCTGACTTTAATGGGACTGTTTTAAGTTATACTTAACTGTATTATTTCTTGTCTGTTTTTAATAAACCCATTACCAGGTAAGAAAGTTCACTTATATTCTTAGTTTATTAATAGGGTATTTAAGTTTTTAATTGTAAGCCCAATTGTCTTAAATTTTATCCAGTAATTATTCTACAATTTATTGAGATAAGCATGAACTTTTTTTTTTAACATCTTTATTGGAGTATAGTTGCTTTACAATGGTGTGTTAGTTTCTGCTCTATAACAAAGTGAATCAGTTATACATATACATATGTTCCCATATCTCTTCCCTCTTGCGCCTCCCTCCCTCCCACCCTCCCTATCCCACCCCTCCAGGTGGTCACAAAGCACCAAGCTGATCTCCCTGTGCTATACGGCTTCTTCTAACTAGCTATCTATTTTACGTTTGGTAGTGTATATATGTCCATGCCACTCTCTCGCTTTGTCACAGCTTACCCTTCCTCCTCCCCATATCCTCAGGTCCATCCTCTAGGAGGTCTGTGTCTTTATTCCTGTCTTACTCCTAGAATGAACTTTTTTAAAAAATTGGGATATAGTTGCTTTACAATGGTGTGTTAGTTTCTGCTGTACAATGAAGTGAATCAGTTATATGTATACATATATCCCCTCCCTCTTGCACCCCCCCAACCATGAACTTTTTATTGTTTGATTTGCTAAAACGTTTAATTTTGAAAAATTTTTAATTTCTTAATTATTTTGAAACATAGGGGAAAAACTGGGAAAAAGTTATAAAGGTCAACTAACAAACATTCTGTATTTCCAAAAAATAAGTGTGACATGTTGTTTCTCCTAGAACCTGTAGAATCTAAATGTTACATCCAAAGTATGTTTACAAAGCAATTCAAATAATGCTCCCTTGAATAGTCTCGTACGTGTTTGTTTGTTTGTTAGTTTTTCCACACACTTGCATTTCTGTTGGCTGTCTATCTAGGAGTAGAATTTCAAGGTCATAGGGTATTTTATGTTTAATACATAGTATTATTAAAAATGTGTTAATAATATAGTTAATTAATAATGGCACTAATAGTATATTAATAATAGTAGTCTTCCAGAAAGCTTTTATATTGCCAGGAACACTCTTATTGAAAGTTAATCTTTTATGAAGCAACTTGCTGAAATCTTTGTTTGCCAGTCCCGATTTATAAAAGAGCATGTGGTCTTTATGTGTAGTGATATCTTTTGCCTCAATAATACTTGCAAGTACTCTGGTCTCACTGTCATTTTGGTTATTTTATGTATGAGCTCTGAGATATAGGCAAATTCCTGGACCTCTCTGCCTCTTGCATTAGTATAAAAGTGATTATGATTGTATCTACCTCATAGGGTTCTTACAAGCACATTAGCATCTAGAAAGTTTTAAATTGTACACCAAAATCATAAGTAATTAGTATCTATTGAGTCATCATGATTTTTGTGTTTATATTAATCCATGAATAGTTTTCTCATTCTACTGGTTCTCCAGTGTAAAGTAGATTAGGAGTGATAGGCATTCTTGATTAATTTCTGACATCAGTGAGACTGCTTCTGAATTTTTTTGTTAAATATGTTTCCTGATATATTTGTTACTGATAAATTAAGTTTGCAGTAGATTTGCTTGGTCTTAAGTTGATGAATATCATTACAAAATCAGCCCACAGAAACATAGTTTCATACGCGGGGAGAGTGGAATTAATGACATGGTGATTGGTGGAAACTGACTTTATGGGTTCTTGTATTTTTCTTGCTTCCGTGTTATTTGCCCAACTGCAGTTAATAACTATAAGTCATCATATAATTAACCCTCAGATCACTAGAAACCTTTGTTATACGTCTGGTGTCCACGTTCCCTGTGGAGCAGCACTGATATAAATATATTGAGGTGTAAATAAAGGAGTCAAGACTTCAGTACCTTCCCTAGCCATATCAACAGTGCTGAGCTCTTTGAAGGTATCTGTGCTTCCTTGTGTCAACCTGGACAAATTATGGACTTGTTGGTTTCTCCATTCATACAAATGATCACAAGCAGTCCTTTAGACTGTTGGTGGGTATGTGTAGTTCCTGGAATTGCCTGTGTATCTCCTACCTGATTTTTCTTTTCTGTGGTCCTCGCACATCAGGTGACCTGACGCCTCAAGGAGTGGCTGGTAGAAGGTGAGGAGTGTGTGTTTCTCCCAACAGCTACTTTACATCAGCTACTGAACTGGTATGGTTTGGAGTATGGCCAGACATCCACTGAAAACAAGGTACAGTGAGTGCAGAGGGTTTTGGGATCCTGTTGAAGGTGCAGGTGGAGGTACTCCTAGGACAGGGAGAGTCTGTGTGGGTATGTCTCTGTAAATGCTGTGTTTATCACCCCCTACCTTCACAGATTTTTGTGGTTATATCTGTGTATATTTGCTTTATGGTTACATCCACGGGCACATCTCTCTCCCCCTTACAGGTGTGGAACTTCCCAGCACCCAGAAGGTTGAGGTTTACCCATTAGAGCTGTTACTTGTCCAGCAAGCAACATGAACACCCTTCAGTTTAGCCACACAGACACAATTGATGAGTCTTGGGGATGGGCCTTGGCCACTGATGACCAGGTTTGAGGAACCCGGAGAGGTATAAGTCATAGAAGGTAGCTTAAAAAAATACCAGATGTCTTTGAAGTAATCTAGGCAAGGTAGGGTTGAATGCATATGACCCATCTGAGAGAAAAAATTCCTCTCCATTTCTAGATCAGTGAAGCTAGAAAACAAGAAATCTGCTTCCAGATAGATAATGGTATCTTCAAAGTAGATAAATAGTGGCATAGGAAAGACATTTTCCATTTTGAAGGGGAGAAAATGGAAGTAATAAAGGGATCATTTGTCCCAAGCATGTCTGAAATACAGCCAGGCAAATTCTATTGGGTTTCAAAGCCTGACAGTAATCATCTGTGGCTCATCGCTCTGCCCTCTGGGCCAATAGAGACCTCACTAGCTCTGGTCTCTGGGTCATGGCTCCTCTTTCTCTGGTGTCAGCATTTGTGACTCGGACCTTGGAGTCATTTTTCTTACATTTTTGTCTCATCTCTGATTGATCCCTCAAAATCAGGCTTTCAGTGTTTGTACTGTTATAGAAATCTCAGAATATATGTTAGTCTCCTGTTGATGTCAAGAGGATCCATGCATTCAGAAAAGACGTTTCTCCACAAATCATTCTTGGAGAAACCAGGCCATACCTTCTACACTTTACTTGGAAATCACCTCAGCTAAAATCCAGATTCATGAATTCCCCCCACCTGGGCAGTAGCATAGGAACCATCCACATGGTTCTGGCTTTTCTTGGGAGGCCGTCAGCCCCACTCACCCACCTCTCAGCTCCCATGCTGTTGGCTGCACAGCTTCCAGGTGTCCACTCCTCTGATGAGATGGGGCCAGGAGACACTCTCCTCAGTTCCTTGCCTGGGTGGAGAAGTCAGATTCTAGGGCCAGAAGAAATCCTCATTTGAGGGTTCCACCGAGTTCCCCGGTCAGAGTGCTGCAGCTGAGTGGAGTGGCTGCTTGGGACTACTGCTCAGAAACTGCAGAAAGCCTTCTTGGAATGTGACACGTTATCACTTTGGGACCATTGGCCGGCTGCTCCTGACTTGGCCACATGAAAGCTCAGACACCCAGTCTCTGAATTGAAGAGAACAAACACTATTAGCATGTCACTCACCACCATGAATGCAAGTTATTTCAATAAAGAGTATCAGGAGTACATCTACAAATCCCAGACTGGAATGTGCAAGTTCTGAGGAATGGTGGAATAACCCAATGTATCTGCCTGACCTTTGGAGACAGTTGAGACAGAGCTACAGTAGAGCAGTGGCTGACACCTAACTCATAGCCCATCTTCTCCAGCCATGTGGCTGACAGGGTTTTGGTACTCTGGCTAGGTGTCAGACCTGAGCCTCTGAGTGGGGAGAGCCAAATTCAAGACATTTGTCCACAAGAGAACTCCCGACCCCATGTAATATCAATCAGTGAGAGTTCTCCAAGAGACCTCCATCTCAACGCTAAGACCTAGCTCCACTCAATGATCAGCAAGACACAGTGCTGGACACTCTATGCCAAACAACTAGAAAGACAGGAACACAATCCCACCCATTAGCAGAGAGGCTGCCTAAAATCATAATAAGTTCACAGAAATCCCAAAACACAACACCGTACAAGGTCCTGACCACCAAGAAGACAAGATTCAGCCCCATCCACCAGAACACAGGTACCAGTCCCCTCCACCACGAAGCCTATACAATCCACTGAACCAACCTTACCCACTGGGGGAAGACACCAAAAACAATGGGAACTATGAACCTGCAGCCTGTGAATAGGAGACTCCAAACACAGTACGTGAAGCAAAATGAGAAGACAGAGAAATACACAGCAGATGAATAAACAAGATAAAAACCCACCAGACCAAACAAATGAAGGGTAAATAGTCTACCTGAAAAATAATTAAGAGTAATGATAGTAAAGATGATCCAAAATTTTGGAAATAGAATGGAGAAAATACAAGAAACACTTGACAAGACCTAGAAGACCTAGAAGAACTAAAGAGCAAACAAACAATGATGAACACCACCATAAATGAAACTTAAAATTCTCTAAAAGGAATCAGTAGCACAATAATTGAGGCAGAAGAACACATAAGTGACCAGGAAGATAAAATGGTGGTAATATCTACCTCAGAGTGGAATAAAGAAAAAAGAATGAAAAGAATTGAGGACACTCTCAGAGACCTCTAGGACAACATTTAACACACCAACATTCGAATTGGGGTCCCAGAAGAAGAAGAGAAAAAGAAAGGGTCTGAGAAAGTGTTTGAAGAGCTTATAGTTGAAAACTTCCATTAATATGGGAAAGGAAATAGTCAATCAAGTACAGGAAGCACAGAGAAACCCACACAGGATAAATCCAAGGATGAACACACCAAGACACATATGAATCAAATTATCAAAAATTAAATACAAAAAAACAATATTAAAGGCAGCAAGAGAAAAGCAACAAATAACATAAAAGGGAATCCCCATAAGTTTAATAGCTGATCTTTCAGCAGAAATTTTGCAAGCCAGAAGGGAGTGGCAGGACATAATTAAAGTGATGAAAGGGAAACAAACACCTACAACTAAGATTACTCTACTCAGCAAGGATCTTATTCAGATTTGACAGAGAAACTAAAACCTTTACAGACAAGCAAAAGGTAAGATAATTCAGTACCGCCAAACATGCTTTACAACAAATGCTATAGGAACTTCTCTAGGCAGAAAACACAAGAGAAGGAAAAGACCTACAATAACAAGCCCAAAACAACTAAGAAAGTGGTATTAGGAACATACATATCGATAATTACTTTAAATGTAAATTGATTAAATGCTCCAACTAAAAGACATAGACTGCCTGAATGGATACAAAAACAAGACCTGTATATATGCTGTCTACAAGAGACCAACTTCTGATGTAGAAATATATACAGACTGAAAGTGAAGGGAGGTAAAAAGACATTCCATGCAAATGAAAATCAAAGGAAAGCTGGAATAGGAATTCTCATATCAGACAAACTAGACTTTAATACAAAGACTAATACAAGAGACAAAGAAGGGATGATCAAGGGATCAATGATCAAGGGATCAATCCAAGAAGAAGATATAACAATTGTAAATATTTATACACTAACATAGGAGCACCTCAATATATAAGGCAAATGTTAACAGCCCAAAACAGGGAAATCGACAGTAACACAATCATAGTGGGACTTTAACACCCCACTTTCACCAATGGACAGATCATCCAAAATGAAAATAAATAAGGAAACACAAGATTTAACTGACACAGTAAAAAAGATGGACTTAATTGATATTTATAGGACATTCCATCCCAAAACAACAGAATATACTTTCTTCTCAAGTGCTCATGGAATATTCTCCTGGATAGATCATATCTTGGGTCACAAATGAAGCCTTGGTAAATTTAAGAAAATTGAAATTGTAACAAGTATCTTTTCTGACAACAACGCTATGAGACTAGGTATCAATTACAGGGAAAAGAATGTAAAAAACAGAAACACAGGGAGGCTAAACAGTACACTACTAAATAACCAAGATGTCACTGAAGAAATCAATAAATACCAAGAAACAAATGACAATGAAAACATGATGACTCAAAACCTATGGGATGCAACAAAAGCATTTCTAAGAATTTTATAGCAATAAAATCCTACCTTAAGAAACAGGAAAAGTCTCAAATAAAAACCTAACCTTTGGTTGCTTCTATGTCCTGGCTATGGTAAATAGAGCTGCAGTGAACATGTTGGTACATGACTCCTTTTGAATTATGGTTTTCTCAGGGAAGCAAACTAAGTGTCCATCATCAGATGAATAGATAAAGAAGATGTGGCACACATATACAATGGACTATTACTCAACCAAAAAAGAAACGAAATTGAGATATTTGTAGTGAGGTGGATGGACCTAGAGTCTGTCAAACAGAGTGAAGTAAGTCAGAAAGAGAAAAACAAATACCATATGCTAACACATATATATGGAATCTAAGAAAAAAAAAGTCATGAAGAATCTAGGGGTAAGATGGGAATAAAGACACAGACCCACTAGAGAATGGACTTGAGGATATGGGGAGGGGGAAAGGTAAGCTGTGACAAAGTGAGAGAGTGGCATGGACATATATGCACTACCAAATGTAAAATAGATAGCTAGTGGGAAGCAGCCGCATAGGACAGGGAGATCAGCTCGGTCATTTGTGACCACCCAGAACGGTGGGATAGGGAGGGTAGGAGGGAGGGAGACACAGGAGGGAAGAGATATGGGAACATATGTATATGTATAACTGATTCACTTTGTTATAAAGCAGAAACTAACACACTATTGTAAAGCAATTATACTCCAATAATGATGTGAAAAAATAAAAACCTAACATTACAACTAAAGGAATTAGAAGAACAAAAATCCTCCAAAGTAAGCAGAAGGAAAGAAATCATACAAATCAGATCAGAAATAAATGAAAAAGAAATGAAGGAAATGATAGCAAAGATCAATAAACCTAAAAGATGGTTCTTTGAGAACAAATACAAAATTGATGAACCATTAGCCAGGTTCATCAAGAAAAAAAGAAAGAAGACTCAAATCAATAGAAGTACAAATGAAAAAGGAGAAGTAACAACTGACACTGCAGAAATACAAAGGATCACAAGAGATTACTACAAGCAACCCTATGTCAATAAAATGAACAACCTGGAAGAACTGCACAAATTCTTAGAAATGCACAGCCATCTAACCCTGAAGAGGAGGAAATAGAAATATAAACAGACCCATCACAAGCACTGGAATTGAGACTGTGATTAAAAATCTTCCAACAAACAAATGCACAGGACCAGATGGCTTCACAAGCAAATTCTATCAAATGTTTAGAGAAGAGCTAACACCTATCCTTCTCAAACTCTTCCAAAATATAGCAGAGGGAGGAATATTCCCAAACTCGTTCTACAAGGCCACCATCACCCTGCTACCAAAACCAGACAAAAATGTCACAAAAAAAGAAAACTACAGCCCAATATCACTGATGAACTTAGATGCAAAAATCCTCAACAAAATACTAGCAAACAGAATCCAACAGAACATTAAAAGGATCATACACCCTGATCAAGTGGGGTTTATCACAGGAATGCAAGGATTCTTCTATATATGCAAATCAATCAATATGATAAACCATATTAATAAACTGAAGGAGAAAAACCACATGATCACCTCAACAGATGCAGAAATAGCTTTCAACAACATTCAACAGCGATATATGATAAAAACAGGCATAGAGGGAACTTACTCAACATAATAAAGCTCATATATGACAAACCCACAGCGAACATCGCTCACAGTGGTGAAAAACTGAAACCATTTCCACTAAGATCGGGGACAAGACAATGTTGTCCACTCTCACCATTATTATTCAACATAGTGTTGGAAATTTTAGCCACAGCAATCAGAGAAGAAAAAGAAATAAAAGAATCCAAATTGGAAAAGTAAAACTGTCACTGTTTGAAGATGACATGAGAATACATAGAGAATCCTAAAGCTTCTACCAGAAAACTACCAGTGCTAATCACTGAATTTGGTAAAGTAGCAGGATACAAAATTAATGCACAGAAATCTCTGGCATTCTTATACACTAATGATGAAAAATCTGAAAGAGGAATTAAAGAAACACTCCCATTTACCATTGCAACAAAAAGAATAAAATACCTAGGAATAAACCTAACTAATGAGACAAACGACCTGTATGCAGAAAACTATAAGACACTGATGAAAGAAATTAAAGATGATACAAACAGATGGAGAGATATACCATGATCTTGGATTGGAAGAATCAACATTGTGAAAATGACTATACTACCCAAAGCACTCTACAGATTCAATGCAATCCCTAGCAAACTATTAATGGCATTTTGGACAGAATTAGAACAAATAATTTCACAATTTGTATGGAAGCACAAAAGGCCCTGAATAGTCAAAGCAATCTTGAGAAAGAAAAACGGAACTTGAGGAATCAGGTTCCCTGACTTCAGACTATACTATAAAACTACAGTAATCAAGAGAGTATGGTACTGGCACAGAACCAGAAATATAGATCAATGGATCAGGATAGAAAGCTAAGAGATTAAACCCACACACATATGGTCACCTTATTTTTGATAGAGGAGGCAAGAATATACAATGGAGAAAAGATAACCTCTTCATCAAGTGGTGCTGGGAAAAATGGACAGCTACATGTAAAAGAATGAAATTAGAACACTTCTTGACACCATACTAAAAAGAAAGCTCAAAATGGATTAATGATCTAAATATTTGGCTAGATACTATAAAACTCTTAGAGGAAAACATAGGCAGAACACTCTATGAGTTAAATCACAACAAGATCCTTTTGACTCTCCTCCTAGAGAAAGGGAAATAAAAACAAAAAAATGGCACATAATGAAATTTAAAACCTTCTGCACAGGAAAGGTAAACATAAAGAAGATGGCAAAACATCCCTCAGAATGGGAGAAAATATTTGCAAATGAAACAACTGGAAAAGGATTAATCTCAAAAATATACAAGCAGTTCATGCAGCTCAATATGAAAAAACAAACAACCCTATCCAAAAACAGGCAGAAGACCTAAATAGACATTTCTCCAAAGAAGATATACAGATTACCAACAAACACCTGAAAGGATGCTCAACATCACTAATCGTTAGAGAAAGGCAAATCAGAATTACAATGCGGTATCACTTCACACCGGTCAGAATGGCCATCATCAAAAATTCTATGAACAGTATATGCTGGAAAGGGTATGGAGAAAAGGGAACCCTCTTGCACTGGTGGGAATGTAAATTGATACAGCCTCTATGGAACACAGTATGGAGGTTCCTTAAAAAACTAAAAATAGAACTACCATATGACCCAGCAATCCCACTACTGTTCATATACTCTGAGAAAACAATAATTCAAAAAGCGTCATGTACCACAATGTTCATTGCAGCACTATTTACAATAGCCAGAACATGGAAGCAACCTAAGTGTCCATTGACAGATGAATGGATAAAGAAGATGTGGCACATATATGCAATGGAATACTACTCAGCCATGAAAAGAAACGAATTTGAATTATTTGTAGTGAGGTGGATAGTGAGGTATGTCAGAAAGAGAAAAGCAAATCCCATATGCTAACACATATATATGGAATCTTAAAAAAAAAGGGACAGGAATAAAGATGCAGATGTAGAGAATAGACTTGAGGACACGGGGAAGGGGAAGTGTAAGCTGGGACACAGTGAGAGAGTGGTATCGATATATATACACTACCAAATGTAAAATGGATGGCTGGTGGGAAACGGCTACATAGCACAGGGAGATCACCTCAGTTCTCTGTGACCCCTTATAGGGGTGGGATAGGGAGGGTGGGAGGGAAACAGAAGAAGGAGGGGATATGGGGATATATGTATACTTCTGGCTGATTTGGTTTGTTATACAGCAGGAGCTAACACAATTGTAGAGCAGTTATACTCCAAGAAAGAGAGCAATTATACTCCAATAAAGATGTTGAAGAAGAAAATCCAGATTCATCACATAAGAAATGCTAATTTCCACACAGCATAATATAATTAAGCCACGTTTTCTGCCACTGTATAATAAGTATTATATTTTATCCAGGGTCCAATAGCATACTCATCATTTTCTCTTAAGATTATCTAAAGCACCTTCTTTGGTAGAAATGTGAACATTTCTACCAACAGTCTGTTTATAATGTATTCTCTAAAATGATAGGATCTTTCTTTACTGTGCTCCTTAATTCCACCTGAGCACTCACCCAAGTTACCTTTAGTATTTTTATGTCTAGTCTCTTCAAGGCAATCTAGGCTTTCTTTATTATGCACCTGGGAACTCTTCCAGCCTTTGCCCATTACTCAGTACCACATCCAGTTCTACAATTGTAGTTATTTGTTACAGCAGCACCCTACTACTTGCACTATCTGTACCAAAACCAGTATTAGTTTTGTAGGGCTCCTGTAACTTACTACTACAAACTGAGTGGCTTAAAACAACAGAATTTCTTCTCTCACTGTTCTAGAGGCTGGGAGTCTGAAATCAAGGCACTGTTTTCTTTGAATCTTCTGCGGAAGTATTTTTCTTTGCCTTTTCCTAGTTTCTGGTGGTTTCAGCAATTCTTGAAGTTCCTTGGTTTATAAATATAGTATGGCAGTCTCTGCCTCTGTCATCACATGGCGTTGTCCCTGTATGAATTTCTGTGTCTCTCTGCATGGCCTTCTTATAAAGATACCAATCACTAGATTAGGGCCCCTAATCCGGTATTATCTCACCTAAACCTGATTACATCTGCACAGGCTGTATTTTCAAATATGGTCACATTTAGATACCAGAGATTAAGACTTCACATATATTTTTTTGTGGACATAATTCAACCCATAACAGCTATGTTCTGGAGTCTGAAGGGCACGGAAACTTCATACTGGTGGTTAAAATGTTTCAGAGGACTATGGAGATCCAATTGGCCTCAACTTCTAAATATAGATTAGTCAGTTGAAGATTTATTGGGAACACAATAACCTAATTTAGATATTGAACAGGTATGTAAGGTAGTGGGGAAGAGTTAGGAGTCTGTTGCTGAGATGGGTCAATTATTCTGGGTCCCAGGAAGACCTTGAATGTGCTCTGTCACTCTCCACAGACCTGTTTCACACTGCTCAGAAGCAGTCCTCTGTAACTGTGGGAACTTACCCCAGGCCAGGACCATGATAACTTTTACAATGATCTAAGGCTCTTTGGGCAACTACTCCTAGTTTTAGTGCCCCAACACCAGCTCACCTGAGATGCGCTGTATTACATCCTGCTACATCAGCTCTCATGAATGTGTCCTTCTTGAGGGGAAGGGAGAAATGAGATCTGAATTCAATCCTGGGTATGTAACTGCTTATTTGATAATTTTCAACAACCAAAATACAACTCAAACAACATAGCCATAAGGGATATTTTAGTCTTTTTCTTCCTCAAAAGCTCTGGCTGCAAAGCTGCCCCACTTAGGTGGTGGTGATTCAGAGGTGAAAAAATTTTCATCATTTCAGCTGGGAGCTGAGGCTCGGGCTTTGGTCAGATCGCAGGGAGAGGACTGGGGTTGGCGGCGTGAACATAGGCTGAAGTGGTTAGTGCACCACGGCTAGCTGGGAAGGAGTCCAGGGAAAAGTCTGGAGCTGCCGAAGAGGCAAGAGACTTTTTCTTCCCTCTTTGTTTCCTGTTGCATGAGGAGAGGCGATTAAAAGCGCTGCTTAAAGGAGCTCCAGAGACGGGCGCGAGCCGCGGCTAAAAGCGCGGACCCCAGAGACGGGCGTGAGATGCTAAGGCTGCTGCTGCCGCCCCCAAGAAGCCTGTGTGCGAGCACAGGTCACTATCCCCACCTCCCCTCCTGGGAGCCTGTGCAGCCCGTCACTGCCAGGGTCCCAGGATCCAGGGACAACTTCCCCGGGAGAACGCACGGTGCGCCTCAGGCTGTTGCAATGTCACGCCGGCCTCTGCCACCGCAGGCTCGCCCCGCACTCCGTGCCCCTCCTGCCCACCAGCCTGAGTGAACCAGAGCCCGCTAATAAGCCTCTCCTTCAACCCCTTCCTGTCTGGGCAAAGAACAGACGCCCGAGGGTGACCTACATGCAGAGGCGGGGCCAAAACCAAAGCTGAACCCCAGGAGCCGTGCGGGAAAAGAAGAGAAGGGAAATTTCTCTGTGCAGCCTGAGGAGCAGTGGATTAAATCCCCACAATCAACTTGATGTACCTGCATCTGTGGAGTACCTGAATAGACAATGAACCATCTGAAAATTGAGGCAGTGGACTTTGGGGGCAACCACAGATGTGGGATTTGCTGTATGCGACTTACTAGTTTCTGATTTTTAGCTTTATATTAGTATAGTTTTTAGCACTTTTTATCATTGGTGGATTTGTTCATTGGTTGAGCTGTTCTCTTCTTTTTTTTTCTTTTAATTTTATTTATATTAATAATTTTTTGGAATTTTAATAACTATATTTTCTTTTTCTTTTCTTCTCCCTTTTCTTCTGAGCCATGTGACTGACAGGGTCCTGGTGTTCCAGCTGGGTGTCAGGCCTGAATCTCTGAGGTAGGAAAGGTGAGTTCAGGACATTAGACCACAGAGACCTCCTGGCCCCATGTAACATCAATCAGTGAGAACTCTCCTAGAGATCTCTCTGTCAATGCTAAGACCCAGCTCAACTCAACGACCAGCAAGCCCCAGTGCTGGACACCCCATGCCAAACAACTAGCAAGACAGGAAAACAACCCCACCCATTAGCAGAGAGGCTGCCTAAAATCATAATAAGTCCACAGACACCCCAAATACCAGATGTGGCCCTGCCCACCAGAAAGACAAGATCCAGCACCACCTACCAGAACACAGGCACCAGTACCCTCCACCAGGAAGCCTACACAGCCCACTGAACCAACCTTACCCACTGGGAGCAGGCACCAATAACAACAGTAACTATGAACCTGCAGCCTGACAAAAGTAGACCCCAAACACAGTAAGTTAAGCAAAATGAGAAGACAGAGAACTACGCAGCAGATGAAGGAGCAAAGTGAAAACCCACTAGACCAAAGAAATGAAGAGGAAATAGGCAGTCTACCTGAAAAACAATTCAGAGTAATGATAGTAAAGATGATTCAAAATCTTGGAAATAGAATGGAGAAAATACAACAAACGTTTCACAAGGACCTGGAAGAACTAAAGAGCAAACAAACAGTGATGCACAACACAATAAATGAAATTAAAAATTCTCTGGAAGGAGTCAGTGGCAGAAATACTGAGGCAGAAGAATGGATAAGTGGCCTGGAAGATAAAATAGTGGTAATAATTACTGCAGAGCAGAATAAAGAAAAAAGAATGAAAAGAATTGAGGACAGTCTCAGAGACCTCTGGGATAACATTAAACACACAAACATTCGAATTATAGGGGTCCCAGAAGAAGAAGAGAAAAAGAAAGGGACTGAGAAAATCTGAAGAGATTATAGTTGAAAACTTCCCTAATATGGGAAAGGAAATAGTCAATCAAGTCCAGAAAGCGCAAAGAGTCCCATACAAGATAAATCCAAGGGGAAACACACCAAGACACAAATTAATCAAACTATCAAAAATTAAATAGAAAGAAAAAATATTAAAAGCAGCAAGGGAAAAGCAACAAATAACATACAAGGGAATCCCCATAAGGTTAACAGCTGAACTTTCAGCAGAAACTCTACAAGGCAGAAGGGAGTGGCAGGACATATTTAAAGTGATGAAAGGGAAAAAACTACAATCGAGATTACTCTACCCAGGAAGGATCTCATTCAGATTCGAAGGAGAAATTAAAACCTTTACAGATAATCACAAGTTAAGAGAACACAGCACCACCAAACCAGCTTTACAAGAAATGCTAAAGGAACTTCTCAAGTCAGGAAACGCAAGAGATGGAAAAGACCTACAATAACAAACCCAAAGCCATTAAGAAAATGGTAATAGGAACATACATATTGATAACTACCTTAAATATTAAAGGATTAAATACTGCAACCAAAAGATATAGACTGGCTGAATGGATACAAAAACAAGATCTGTATATATGCTGTCTACAGGAGATCCACTTCAGACATAGGGACACATACAGACTGAAAGTGAGGGGATGGAAAAACTTATTCCATGCAAATGGAAATCAAAAGAAAGCTAGAGTAGCAATTCTCATATCAGACAAAACAGACTTTAAAATAAACACTATTGCAAGAGACAAAGAAGGACATTACATAATTATCAAGGAATCAATCCAGTAGAAGATATAACAATTTTAAATATTTCTGCACCCAACATAGGAGCGCCTCAATACATAAGGCAAACGCTAACAGCCATACAAGGGGAAATCGACAGTAACACAATCATAGTAGGGGATTTTAACACCCCACTTTCACCAATGGACAGATCATCCAAAATGAAAATAATAAGGAAACACAAGCTTTAAATGATAGATTAAACAAGATGGACTTGATATTTATAGGACATTCCAACAAAAAACAACAGAAGGCACTTTCTTCTCAAATGCTCAAGGAACATTCTCCAGGATAATATCTTTGGTCACAAATCAAGCCTTGGTAAATTTAAGAAAATTGAAATTGTATCAAGTATCGTTTCCAACCACGACATTATGAGGCTAGATATCAATTGCAGGAAAAAATGTAAAAAATACTAACACAAGGAGGCTAAACAATACACTACTAAATAACCAAGTGATCACTGAAGAAATGATAGAGGAAACCAAAAGATACCTAGAAACAAATGACAATGAAAACATGAGGACCCAAAATCTATGGGATGCAGCAAAAGCAGTTCTAAGAGGGAAGTTCATAGCAATATAATCCTACCTCAAGAAACAAGAAACATCTCAAATAAACAACCTAACCTTACACCTAAAGCAATTAGAGAAAGAAGAAGTACAACCAAAAAAAAAAACCCCCAAAGTTAGCAGAAGGAAAGAAATCATAAAGATCAGATCAGAAATAAATGAAAAAGAGATGAAGAAAACAGTAGCAAAGATCAAAAAAACTAAAAGCCGGTTCTTTGAGAAGATAAACAAAATTGATAAACAGCATTAGAAATGAAAAAGGAGAAGTAAAACTGACACTGCAGAAATACAAAGGATGATGAGAGATTACTACAAGCAACTATATGCCAAAAATGGACAACCTGGAAAAAATGGACAAATTCTTAGAAAAGCACAACCTTCCGAGATTGAACCAGGAAAAAATAGAAAATATAAACAAACCAATCACAAGCACTGAAGTTGAGACTGATTAAAAATCTTCCAACAAACAAAAGTCCAGGACCAGATGGCTTCACAGGCGAATTCTGTCGAACATTTAGAGAAGAGTTAGCACCTATCCTTCTCAACTCTTCCAAAATACAGCCAGGTGAGAAACACTCCCAAACTCATTCTACGAGGCTACCATCATCCTGACACCAAAACCAGACAAAGATGTCACAAAAAAAGAAAACTACAAGCCAATATCACTGTTGATTATAGATGCAAAAATGCTCAACAAAATACTGGCAAACAGAATCCAACAGCACATTAAAAGGATCATACACCATGATCAAGTGGGGTTCATCCCAGGAATGCAAGGATTCTTCAATATACGCAAATCAATCAATGTGATACACCATATTGACAGACTGAAGGATAAAAACCATATGATAATCTCATTAGATGCAGAAAAAGCTTTTGACAAAATTCAACACTTATTTATGATAAAAACCCTCCCGAAAGTTGGCATGGAGGTAACTTACCTGAACACAATAAAGGCCATATATGACAAACCCACAGCCAACATCATTCTCAATTGTGAAAAACTGAAAGCATTTCCACTAAGATCAGAAACAAGACAAGGTTGCCCACTCTCACCACTATTATTCAACATAGTTTTGGAAGTTTTAGCCACAACCATCAGAGAAGGAAAAGAAATAAAAGGAATCCAAATCGGAAAAGAAGAAGTAAAACTATCACTGTTCGCAGATGACATGATACTATACAGAGAGAATCCTAAGGATGCTACCAGAAAACTACTAGAATTAATCAATGAATTTGGTAAAGTAGCAGGATACAAAATTAATGCACAGAAATCTCTTGCATTTCTATACATTTATGATGAAAAATCTGAAAGAGGAATTAAGGAAACACTCCCATTTACCACTGCAACAAAAGGAATAAAATACCTAGGAACAAACCTACCTAAGGAGACAGACGACCTGTACACAGAAAACTATAAGACATTGATGAAAGAATTTAAAGATGATACAAACAGATGGAGATATATACCATGTTCTTGGATTGGAAGAATCAACAATGTGAAAATGACTCTACTACGCAAAGCAATGTACAGATTCATTGCAATCCCTATCAATCTACCAATGGCATTTTTCACAGAACTAGAAAAAAAATATTCACAATTTGTATGGAAACACAAAAGACCCCAAACAGCCAATCGTGAGAAAGAGAAGACTATACTACAAAGCTACAGTAATCAAGACAGTATGGTACTGGCACAAAAATAGAAATATAGATCAATGGAACAGGATAGAAAGCCCAGAGATCAACCCACGCACATATGGTCACCTTATCTTTGATAAAGGAGGTAAGAATATACAATGCAGAACACAGAGTCTTCTTCAGTAAGTCGTGCTGGGAGAACTGGACAGCTACATGTAGAAGAATGAAATTAGAACACTCCATAACACCATACACAAAACTTAACTTAAAACGGATTAAAGACCTAAATGTAAGGCCACACACTATCAAACTCTTAGAGGAAAACAAACGCAGAACGCTCTATGACATAAATCACAGCAAGATTCTTTTTCACCCACCTCTTAGATATATGGAAATAAAAACAAACAAACAAAAACCCAAGTTGGACCTAATGAAAGCTAAAAGCTTTTGCACAGCAAAAGAAACCATAAACAAGATGAAAAGACAACCCTTAGAATGGGAGAAAATATTTACAAATGATGCAACTGACAAAGGATTAATCTCCAAAATATACAAGCAGCTCAATATCTAAAAAACAAACAACCCAATCCAAAAATGGGCAGAAGACCTAAATAGACATTTCTCCAAAGAAGATACACAGATTGCCAACAAACACATGAATTAGAGAAACGCAAATCAAAACTACCATGAGGTACCACCTCATACTGGTCAGAAGGGTCATCATCAAAAAATTTACAAACAATTAATGCTGGAGAGGGTGTGGAGAAAAGGGAACCCTCTTGCACTGTTGGTGGGAATGTAAATTGTTACAGCCACTATGGAGAACAGTATTAAGGTTCCCTAAAAAACTAAAAATAGAAGTACCATACAACCCAGCAATCCCACTACTGGGCACATACCCTGAGAACACCATAATTCAAAAAGAGTCATGTACCACAATGTTCATTGCAGCTCTATTTACAATAGCCAGGACATGGAAGCAACCTAAGTGTCCAATACATATAGCTGATTCACTTTGCTCTACAGCAGAAACTAACACAACATTGTAAAGCAATTATACTCCAATAAAGATGTTAAAAAAAATAATGAAATAATATAAAATAAAATAAAATTCAAGTAAAATTAAAAAAGCGAAAAGGCTTACCATATGAAATTGTTCTGTTGCTGTGTTGTGGCCCTGTCCGCCCAGAGACCTTGGAGTCTTTGCTTGTAGGAGCCTTAACTAATGAAGAAATAGGATGGGTGACTCATCCCCACATACCTGGCAGACAAGTCACAGGCACCAATCCCCAATATAGGAGAGTCTAAGTATCAGTAGAATTTGACTGGATGCACAAAGTGCTACCATATTGAGTAGTTAATTCAACAAAACAGCTTGCCCATCCAGTCAGATATAATTTTTAACTCAGTTGATTGGGAGGCCAGTTGATTCAACAAATGTCAACTGGTTCAATGATAGTCAAAAAAAAAGAGTAATTATTTAAAAACATAATCATCATTACCTAACTGAACTGAAGTTAATACTGGGATGATTAGCTGAGTTACCACAAGTTTCCTTCTCTCTCTCTCTCTCTGTGTCTGTCTGTTTCTTCGGGGATTATATAGAATTATATCCTCTGGGGAAAAATGAAGGCATTGTGGTAGTTAGAAGCAATGTGTACGGACTTGGAAGTTTTTCCTTTGAAATTACACTAGCAGAGGTTTGTAGGGTTTTTTTTTTTGTTTTTTTTTTTTTAATTTGTTTGGGTTGAAAATTCAAATAGATACTTCATCTATGTGTAGTTGTGTCTTCCTAGATGGGTAGGTTATCTACTTCTGAGATTAAGCCATTGTAGTTATGAATTATTCATACAGTAAAATATTTTCCTTAAATAAATCCTTATTCCTCTTTATGGCCTCAAGTTTAGAAGTTTCACTATCAAATTTAACAAAGAAAAAATTCATTCACAGTGCACACTTTATTAATTTTGCTGTTTTTATTCTTTATTTCATTCTATTCTTGCAACAACACTTTGGGCAGATAGGGCAAGTATTAGTTCCTTTTTAAAGCTAGTCTATTTACATCAAACGGAAATAAGTTATTTCACTGGATTGCTTCCTCTCCGCTTTTATGAAGCCCTACTCACCTGGAGCCACCCACTTATGGTTGTGTTAGGATTAGAACTCAGATAATACTGTGCATATACCATGTATTAATCTTCACCCTATGAGATCTGGGGCAGCATCCTATCAGTAAACAGTTGCATATTTCTGCATTCAATAAGTACAATAAATAAAGACCACTGAGTACAGTAAAGATCATAAAGAGTATCATATCTGGGCCAGGCTTGCTGCCAAATGGTTTTCAGAGAGTTTTGGATTTCGGAGTTGCAGATTGTGGATGTGTATTCCCCTAGCCTTGGTGCTCTCCACTACTGTGTGAAGCACTAATTATTTAACATACAATGACTACTATGCACCTTTTACCTCTTACTCCAAGGCTTCTCTGAAGAGCAACCAACCTGTTGGTGGTCAGCAGAGAGAACCTTTAGGCCCAAGTATTTTCTCCATGACCTTCATTATGCACAAGAGGCAACTCTCTTTTCTTTCACTACTGACAGCTCAACTATATATAAAAATCTCTTAATTTTTCACCCGTGTCTTTCTTTCCCTTTCAACTTCTTCTCTGGCTTCTTGGAGAATGATTAGAGAGAGCGGATGAGTAAAAGGATAGGATCATATCACAGAAAAGTCAAGAAGGAAGAGTGTGTCAAAGACGGGGGCAGAGTGCCCTACACTGTCAAATGAGTCAAAAAGATTCAGGAGCGTGAGGACCAAGGTGCCATGACCTTGGCAACCAGCGATTCCCTAGTGACCTTTGAGGGAGCAGTTTCTTCAGGGTTATGGGAATGGAACCCAGAATGCAAAGAGTTAGGGAGCAAGTGAATGTTGGTGAAGCCAAGACAGTAAATAGAGACCTAATTTTTAATTAGCCAGGATCAACATCCTTTAAAGTTCCTCAGAGTAAAATTCCTTTCACTAGTTCCATGCACTTCCTTATTGTTCCATTAAAACTTGCTTTTCCTCAAGCAGTAACAATAAAATACAATCAAAGATCGTTCTTATTAGTCTTTTTTTGTTGTTTGTTTCCATTAAATTGCTAGCGTTATGACAGTTTGTCTTCTAATATTGTACATCATAAATATACAACATTTCAACTACATCATGGGTTAATATGCTCCTGTGAACTGGCCTGAAGGCTGTCTTACCACATGTGACATATTTACATGGGGAACATCTTTCCTAAATTCCAAAGAATTGAGTAGTGAACTAACAGCTTGAAGTATAGGAAATTGCCATTTCTGTAGGTCAGAAATGATTGCATAGCAGCAATTTGATCTCGTTCAACCTCCTAAGTTTTCAAATGCTACCCTGATACAAACTGAATATTGCCACCCTGATTCACTGTTCACTAATTACAGTGGAGGAGGACAAATGGAAACCAGGAGTGATTAACACGAGTCTTAATTGAACTTTTGCTAAGTTGTGCAAAAGGGGCCACTTGTTTACTGCAGCAAGGCACCTGACAGTGGCACCTTCTAGGCCTGCCTGCCCATGGTGGCTAGTGCTCACCTTTGTTCTACACCAGGCCCAGGGCCTCTTGTTCTACCCTTTCCGATGGTCTTGGATATGACCTAGCCCTGTTTTTCTGGGAACCTACTTTCAGATTTGGCCAAAAGACATCAGACACTTGGGAAAAAACAAACAAACAAACAAACTTAGGATCACTTTCTCTGCATCTTATGAAATCTCTCCCTTCACCCAACACCCCACGCCCATATTATTGTCATATGTTCACTAATTTTCAAAAAATATAAGCAGTATCAAGGAGTAACTATGGAAAAATTACTTCTAGGGACACAGTTGTCATTTCTTTACTGGCCAAACTCTCCCCTACTGCCCAGTACCAAGATAAAGACCTGTACCAACTATTTGCATCCTACTCCTGCCCCTAATATGTTATAATAAAGAAGAGACTAACACTGTGCCTTATAAACTGGCTCATAGTCTCTGCCCATAACTAATATAAAATCCATTTTCAACCAGTGCTGTGAAAATAAAAAGCAAAATAACTCAATAAATAACAACTAGAAATTATTCATTCATTCAAACCAAAATTTCCTAAAACAGAATGGTATTCTTGGTAATAAACTGAATCTTGTCATAAAGTATGAACAGGTCCCTTCTAGGAAATTATCTCTCTGTTTATATTTCCTGAACCTAGTATCTTATCTAACACAGAGTGCCTCCACTCAATAAATTCTTCAGGCAAGAAGGAAGGAAGGAAGGAAGAGAGAGAGGGAGGGAGGGAGGGAGGGAGGGAGGGAGGAAGGGCCAAAGGAAAGTTAGTAAGAAAGAAGGAAAAACTTCCATGCATTTGCTTGTGTAATTGAGGTAACTAGACATGCAATATTTTTTATGAAACAAAACAAAGTGGGAAATAAAATACTATGTTAAGGGGCTCCATAACTTTGAAATAAGGACTGGGAATTTGGACTTTGAGGGATTTTATACTCTTTCTGGTTCTTCACCTGTGCTCTGTCCTATTCCTTGTTCCTTATCCAGGGATGATAAATGTGCATACTTCACTTGGTGATACTAATATCTGGAATCTGATCATGTATCATTCTAAATTCAACAGTTCACTGCATTCTTTTATATAGTGATGTTTTGTATTGGTTAGTCCTTGTGGAAAACATGGTAGATGAAACTACACCCCAAAACGCAAAATCTACCAGCATTTACATTTCTTCTGTGAAACAAGTCCAGATATCACCATCCCAGCTCATTGTTTCTGCAGTGACTTTGTTTTCAGATGCTTCTGTGTTTCCAGTTTCTTCATAGTTTTTGCTAAGGACTTGGAGACTGGAGTGACAGCTATATTCCCACTCGCTTTACAGCATTTTATTTCCAGTACACATCACCTCACAATGTGTTCCCTTGTGCGACATTACAGGATCATTACTTTTAAAATGAAAGGTATGGTTGATGATTGACTGCCCTCTAATTACCCAGACTGTTTGTCAAAGCCAGTGGGCAGGAGACATAAGCTCTATTTTGCTGTTATATTGACTGCCAAGTTTACAGCGCATCTCTGCTAACAAGAAAAACTTCCTCAACAAGGATATTTAGTGGAGCAGATCTTTGCCAATGGAAAAAATCCCCTCCCCTTCCGGATAAACAGTGAAGAAAATGATCTAATGATCAAATTGGTCCATCCCATGCCTTCAAAATAAGAAGCTTATCTAGGATCGGTGTTTCTCAATTTTTTTCCCATTATTGAGACTTTTCAGACATCTTCTCCTAATAGCTCACCCAGGACATTTTAATACCATAGATACACTTTTTATCTGTTAACGTACTGTGGTCCTTTGGAGGATTATAAACCATTGTAATACTGAATTTTTTTTCTCCCCACCAAGAACAATTTCTACCTTCTTGAGAATGCATGTCTTGGATGATGCCTGCTAGTGCACACTGATGGAATTCAGATGATGTTTCACCAATTCTATATGCAAGGCCACCATATTCTGGAGTACACAACTCAAGAGCATGTAAGATGGAAAATGGTTCTTTAGTAAACCAACTGAATATCATTCCTCTCCTAAAAATAAGGAAGCCCTAATAACGTTAAAGAGTACATGGTTCCCAAGTCAAAAAATTTGCAGCCGCCAATTCAAGGTCCTCCACATACAGAGAGGGGCCAGGCTTTGCTCCCAGAAGGTATAAGACTATGGCCTTGTGACAGCCACCATCTCATTTGCTTCTTTATTAGCATACATTTATTGAGTTCCAACTATGTAGACTTTCAGCTCCATGAGGGAAGTGACTGTTTTCGATTTTGCTCACCATTATAGAATAAAGGAAAGAAAGAATGAAGACAGAAAGGGAACGAAATAGGAAGACAAGGCAGTATGCTAAGTGACTTGAACACTGCCTCTAAGAATATTACATTTAGTGTGAAGGTATATAAACAAATAGTCAAAATAAAATATTGTGATGGTTATAACTGAAAAGATGTATAGATATGGTGAGGTTACAAAGCAGTGGTTAATTCTATCTGGTTAGAGGTGGGAAGAAAACGAAGTGAGTTATGAAAACCTTTAGGGAGACAAGGTTGTATTAGAAGACTTACGTGGGCCCCAGGGCACTCTTGCCTTTGTGGTCTCCTTTTTCTACAAAAGCACATTTAAGTGTAATATACTTCTAGTACAACAAGATGAGTATCATTATCTGGGCAGTCTAGGGGCACATAGCCTGGAGGCCCATCAAAGACCTCTAGGAGGATGAGAGGTTTAAGCGAGAGAAACTCTAGGACAAGCTGGAAGAGTGGCTGGAAGATGGGGCAGAGTGTTCCAGGCAGAGGCAACAGCTTGTTCAAAGGCCTGGAAGTGAGAGATCTATTACGATTGGATGAAAGAGAGACAGACAGAAACAGAAGGGGAGAAGTGTGAGAGATGAAGTTAGAGAAGAAGGTGGGGGTCAAACCGCAGCAGGCCCCATGTTAAGGAGTCTGGCTTTATTGTAAAGAGAGTAAGAAACCATTTTTAAAAGCTTTTCTGTGAGGAACCAACAGAATCAGGTTTGCATTTTGGATATTCATTCAATCTACACTGCAGCCAAATGACTGGTGAAGGTGTCATGGATATTCTGTGGGACCACCCAGGCCCCCTCTTTAGGGCCCGCATACCCACCCCCAGCTTCTGGAAATAATGGCTTTTGAAGGTTCATGGCTGAGCCCTTCAGTGGGAATTGCCCTCAGCCATAGGGAACTGCCCTTTCCAAGGGCAGATCCTTTCCCAGAGAGCACCCATGACTGTAACCAGCTAATGGAGAGATACAAAGGCCCAGCCACATTCTCTCAATCAGGGACAACCTCAGCTCCTAAGATCCCTGAAGGATTGACTGAGGCCTCTGCTGTAACCATGTTTCAGGTTTCTTCTCCCTCTGCTTAATCCTACTCTGTTAGTTTCCTATGGCTGCATAATGCTTTAGCACAAACTTAGTGGCCTAAAAAAACACACATTTATCATCTCACAACGTCCATGGGTCAGGAGTCTGGGCACAGCTCAACTGGATCCTCTTCTCAGGCTACAATCAAAGTGTTGGCCAGACTACATTCTCATCTAGAGATTTGACTGGGGAAAAATCCACTTCCAAACTCACTTCAGTTGTTGACAGAATTCATTCCGTTGTGGTTGTAGGACTGAGGATCCCAGATTCTTGCTGGCTACTGGCTGGAGGCTGTCTTTGGTGCTGAGAGGCCACCAGCAATTCCTAGAACCTGCTCACAGTTTCATTTGCGCTTTCCCAACATGGTCACTTACTTAATCAAGCCAGCAAGGAGAGTCTCTGGAACAAGTTTGCTAGCAAGATAGACTCAGATATCATATAAATTAACTGCAGGAGGGACATCTCACCAGCTTTGCTGTATTCTATTCATTAGAAGCAAGTCATAGGTCCCCTCCGCACTCACGGAGAGAGGGTTACATGAAGGCGTGAACATCAGGAGATGACAGACACCTTAGTGTCTACCACACGTGCCTTCCTCACTTCTTAAAGGTATATCTCCTGAGAGCACTCCCCAATAAACCTGCATTCCACTACCCCTCTTAGAGTTTGTATCCACTGGAGGCAGGTAAGTGAGTTAGAGACTACTGCCGGAACACCAACTATGGGTGATAGCAGTGGGAGATCGAGCTGCATATTTTCCTTCTATTAATACATGTATTATTAAAATTATTATTAGAATTTAGAATGATACATAGCCTGTCTGAAAGTAAAATCAAGTCTAAAAACTACAGTCCTCAAGCAGGGATACATACAACAAAAAAATTCATTTCTAGGACTGGAGAGCAGATTAAACATAACATAAAAATTAGGCTTACTATGTTCCACAGTGTGGAAATAAATTGCAGACTACAATCAGTCACTTAAAAAGAGATGATTAGCACTTTATTAAGTTAGCATAGATTGTACTTCTACAAACTGCAGAAATAATCAATGAATAAAGATGCCCTATTAGAGACTGATAGTCAGAAAATATATATAAGCAACTGTTGGTATGATAACAGGATCAAATTCCACCTTGTATATCAACACGCCCATTTTTATCCAACCCATTTACAGTAATTGTTATTCTTGCTTATCTTATATACAGAGTGATATAAATGATATTCAACAAGGATCCAGTTTCAATGATTTGGACACCATATTATAGGCATTATCCACTGGAAAAATATTTTATCTTAGTCTTTAAAGTGTGATATATATATACTGGCCTGACCTTATTGCTGGAAATGCTTAAATACTAATGCATTTTAAAATCAGTAACTACAAATGTCACATGCCTGCACTTACTGTGCTGTCAGAGAAATATTTTAGAATATTTTGGCTAGTCAACAGCTTATTATTTCAATGGTCTTCATGGGTATAATTCATTGCATTTCAATTGCATGCACATTCAAAATTTCTTACAAAAGAAGAATGGTAACACAAAATATATAATCTTCCCTCAATGAATTGTGATGTTCAGCAGTTTCACAGAAAAAAGTGTTGAGTTTCAGAGGGAAACAAAACAGCAGCCGTTCAGAGGTGGGTGAACCGCTCATCCTCTGTCACAAAGGCATCATTAACGTGCCCTCCCTTCATGTCCAGGGGATCGCAGGGGATGCCGTTTTCAATTGTGATTGTGTTTTCCCATTTATCTTCAGTGTCTTACATTTCAGATGGTCCTTTGTTCTTCTCAAGTGCACATAAAAAGAATGATTGGGATCTAGGAAGAGAAAGGATGGTCTTCTGTACAAACATGGAGATAAGGAAAGGGGAGAGGAAACTTAGAATGATGGGGAAAATGGATGACATCGTGTGTTTTCAAATAAATTTCAAAGATCATAAAGAGTTGATGAGGTGAAAAGATGCTATCAAGATCAGCAGCCTGCATGGATATTATATATATGTGTGTGTGTGTGTGTGTGTGTGTGTATGTATATGAATGAATATATATATGAATGAATGTTTGTATACACACATATACATATATACATTCACACAAACAAACTGCATGAAGGAATGTGAGGAAAATATATGGTAAATTGGCAAGTTAAAAAATTTAGCTCTAGGAGAACAACTTCACAAAAATTGAATTTAAAAAAGTAATAAATTCCTCTCACAAGATTTGACAAATTAATGGTCTGCAAATATTAGGTAAAAATCAGGTTGAGATGAGATGCCAAGAAGCAAACTCACATTACTTTGTAGAAAGGATGTAACCATTGTAAACTGCAGGTATCATTCCTTGGCTCTACTCATTACAAAATAGTTGCATTCATTTGTTAAGTCAGGTTTTTGGAACTCAGAACACATTCTGCTAATTACAGCTCATAGCTAAAATCCCAGGTCATTCCAAAAAATTCTATTTAACAGGTAAATTTTTAAGTTGTTCATTCTCAGACCCTTTAAAGACCCTGCTACCCCAATCCAGGTGGTAACCAGATCCTTAATCTTTCCCTGGAGTGTGGAAAAATGTAGCCTTGAATTCAAACATTCTTCCTGTCTTTTGTGAAAGGCCAAGACACTGAGCCAATTGTGCTTGATATCATAGAGGTAGGGGGAGAAAAGAGATAGGCAATCAGAGGGCAGAAGAGTTTCCCTCAGGATTATCACAAGTTAGATGTTGGGACACCACGGAGGCATGATGTTAGGCATGAGGCTCCCAGACTTGTCAAAGATTCTCTTGTTCCAGAAATCTGTAGAAACTTCAAAGAGGCAGACCTGGGTGGATCACATGGCTGGGATGGTGGACATTGCTGTGGTGACCAGGATGGACTTCCACCGCTATGGAAGTCCCTTAGAAACTTAGTGAATTTCTAGTGGGTGAGGAGGTTGGTGAAGATGCCCCAAAGATGATCAAGGTAGAGGTCCCTATTAGTCCTACATGAGAGCTCATTTCAAAGTGCTTTAAAGAATATAGTGGAGGAAGGCAGAGAAAAGAAAGAGCTCTTGTTTACAAAAGAATGACAACCAATATAGAAGGTGCAACAGAAACAGAAAATCACCAAATAATAATAATTGATTCTGTTGAGGCTCCTCAATGGATACTAAAGCACTGAGTGGGAGATGACTAAGGAACAGCATACTCACAGGGTCTCAAGGTAACACCCCTACAAGCAATGTACTAATTATAAAGAGACATTTGATTTTTGTAAAGGGAGAAATTTGGTGAATATCACCAACGAGACAAACTGACAAGTGCCTCTAGACGTGATGCACCGAGAAGATATATTTTTTAAAAATAAAATTCTCTGTTCTATGTTCCTGCCCTACTCCATCACCAAACTTTTCTGACCTGAATCTCTCAGGAGGAACTAATCAGTCAACTCCAAATTAAAAGATATTTTGTAAAACAGCTGACAGCATAGAGTAGGCACTCAACTAATGTGCTTAGAATTGGATAGACAGACACATGAGTAGCTGGCTAGCTAGTTAGACAGATAAATGGATGGATGGATGATTGGACGGTAGTTGGGTGATGGAACAAACAACTGGATGGAAGAATGGATGGACTAATGCTGTAGGCAAAGTTACTCAGACAGCAGCCCAAGGTAGGTTTTGAATGAGATCTATCAGAAGAAAGAGGGAAGGAAGGGAGGAAGGGAATGTACACGTGATATTTCTTGTATTTATTGAATAGTTATTTTTTCAAATGGATGGAGGAAAATACTCATTTTCATACCTTAGGAATTAGAAGTACAGATTTTGCCAGGCTTCACCGATGGTTTATTAGATAATTTTAAATAGGTGGAGATTATAAAGAAAAGTAAAGTAGCATTTCAATACTATAGATCCCACTGTCATCACTTGAAAGTATTTTGCCATTGTGCATGCCATTGTCAAATGTCAAAATATATCACTACAGGCCCAACGCTGGGAGTGGAAGTCGGCGGATTGTAGTCCCAGTGACCTAGGTAAGGACAGGCTGCTGCGTTTTCCCTTCCTCAGGGTGAAGATACTGCACTGTCCATTCCAAGCATCAGCAGTCAACGATCAGTGCCAGTTGGAGTAGGCATACAATTTCTTGTGATGAGAAGGTCCTCCAGCCAGGTGAAATCACCTATCAGAGGACTAGAATTCTTTGGCCGCTCCTCCTGTAGACAGGGGTATCTCGTCACTTTCCACGTCGTCCAGAAAGCAAAGCCAACTGACATTCTATAACCATCGAACACATCACTTCCATTCATAGTATCCAACATTCATTCAATAACTATGTTTTGAGTGTCTACTATGTGTTGGAAGAGACACAGTTCTTGTCCTAAAGTGAAAAGAAAGAGCGCAGTAAAAAAAGAAAACTCCAAATTTCACTCATCCTCCCCTCCTTTTCATGGATTATAAAAGAGAGTGATGTTTCAGTAAGAATGACACCCTAGCGACAAATGTATATTTATAAATTATCATCAAACATGCCTAGCTCATGCAATTTCTCCCCAAGTCACTCCTCATTGGGCTTGGAGTGAATAATAATTCTCCACAGAAATAAACAGGTTTCTAACAGTCAAGTTTTACCCTGAAATTTGTGTATGTAACTATGAAAGTCATATTACAAAAATCCTTGTGGATGGAGCTTTCTGAAGTAGGTGGCAATGCAACAGCAGTCTTAGAAATGATGGTTGCCAGTGTTCATAAAAATGTTTTTACAGAGTTAGAAGAAGAATTGCAGAGAGCTGGACACTTGCAGATCATGGCAAGAAATCCTGCCTCCCCTTCCCCCACCAACCACAAAGGAAAAATAATCCACCAGGCATCACAAGGAATGGGGAAGAACGAAAAAGGAAGATGCAGATGGATGAGGACAAGTTTCTCTTCCTTAGAATAAGGATCTCTTAATCAAAAAGATTCTGAGCAAAATCGCTGTGGAAATTTATCAAAATGTGAGCCGTGTCCATGACAAATTAGGTACATATTATTCTTTTGTGACCTTAGACCTAGTTGTTCACAGTCTTGGCATTGCCAGGCTTCACAAACTGCAGTGTCAGTAACTTGCTGGCTGGCGGACATGATAAGAAGCTCGAAGGTTATCATCTAACAGTAATACAGCCCTTTGTCACATTTCATAGTGTGTCCTGTAATAAACTGAGTCACTGCCTGCACATTGCTGTAAGTATAATAAAACTTAACTATCTTTCTGGATCATTCTGATTTGATGTTCTGCTAAAAACATGAATTCTTTTTCCTGAAAAATAAAAATGAGTGTTAATGACTTTCCGCTGTTCCTGCATGTCAGGTGGTTCAGGAAGAGGATTAAACAAGCAAACAAACAAACAAAAAGCATGACTAAAACACCTGAAACTAGCTCTTAGAAGCCTTAGTGTGGCTATTTCTCATAAATCCACAGAGAAGATGGGCAAAAGAGGGGACCAAAAATGTACAGGCATACCTCAGAGATATAGCAGGTTTGGTTCAACTTCAATAAAGTGAGCAACACTACACTGTAGTCTATTAAATGTACAATAGCATTATGTCTAAAAAAATCACAGTACATACCTTAATTTATAAATATTTTAGAGATAAAAAATGCTAACCATCATCTGAGCCTTCAGTGAATTGTAACCTTTCTGTTAGTGGAGGGTCTTGCCTTGACGTCAACGGCTGCTGACTGATCAGGGTGGTGGCTGAAGGCTGGGTGGGTGTGGAAATTACTTAAAATTAGACAAAAGTGATGTTTGCTGCATCGACTGACTCCCTTTCATGAATGACTTCTCTGTATGTAACATGCAATGCTGTTTGATAGCATTTTACCCATAGGAGAACTTCTTTCAAAATTGGAGTCAATCCTCTCAAACCCTGCCGCTGCTGTATCAGCTAACTTTATGTCATATTTTAAATCGCTGGTTGTCATTTTGACCATCTTCACAGCATCTTCACTAGGAGTAGATTCCATCTCAAGAAACCACTTTTTTGGCTCATCCATAAGAAGCAACTCCTCATTTGTTAAGGTTTTGTCATGGGATTGCAATGATTCAGTCACATCTTTAGGCTCCACTTCTAGTTCTAGTTCTCTTGCTTTTTCCACCACATCCGCAGCTGCTTCCTCCACTTAAGCCTTGAACCCCTCAAAGTTATCCGTGATGATTGGAATCAACTTCTTCCAAACTCCTGTGAATGCTGATATTTGTATCCCTTCCTATGAATCATGAATGTTCTTAATGGCACCTAGAATGGTGAATCCTTTCCAGGTTTTTGACTGACTGCCCAGATCGACCACAGGAATCACTACCTATGGTAGCTGTAGCTTTATGAAGTGTATTTCTTAAACAATATGACTTGAAAGTCTAAATTACTCCTTGATCCATGGGCTGAGGAATGGATGTTGTATTAGCAGGCATGAAAACAAATTAATCTTGTTATACGTCTCCATCAGAGCTCTTGAGTGACTAGGTGCATTGTCAGTGGGCAGTAATATTTTATAAATTTATTTTGGCTCTGTTGGGTCTTCATTTCTGTGCGAGGGCTTTCTCTAGTTGCGGCGAGTGGGGTCCACTCTTCATGGCGGTGCATGGGCCTCTCACTGTCGCAGCCTCTCGTTGCAGAGCACAAGCTCCAGATGCGCAGGCTCAGTAGTTGTGGCTCACAGGCCTAGTTGTGGCTCACGGGCCACAACTAGTCTGCTGTGTAATACAGCCCTGCTGTGGGATCCTCCCAGACCAGTGCTCGAACCCATGTCCCCTGCATTGGCTGGCAGATTCTCAACCACTGCGCCACCAGGGAAGCCCCAGCAGTAAGGAATCTTTTTTTGAGCAGTAGGCCTCAACAGTGGGCTTAAAATGTCCAGTGAATCATGTTGTAAACAGATGTGCTGTCATCCAGGCTTTGTTATTCCATTTATAGAGTGCATGTAGAGTAGATTTAGCATAATTCCTAAGAGCCCTGGGATTTTCACAATGGTAAACGAGCACTGTCTTCAATTTTGAGTCACCAGCTGCATTAGCCGCTAACAAGAGAATCAGCCTGTGCTTTGAAGCTTTGAAGCCAGGCATTGACTTCTCCTCTCTAGCTATAGAAGTTCTAGGTGGCATCTTCTTCCAATAGAAGGCTGTTGGAAAAATGGTGCCGACAGATTTGCTCAACGCAGGGTTGCCACAAGCTTCAATTTGTAAAAAACACAGTATCTGCGAAGCACAATAAAGTGAAGCACACTAAAGTGAGGTCTGCCTGTATCGGGTGGCCCACGTATCTAGGGGGTGTTGAGGATCAGGGTTTGCTCAAGATAAAGCAGTGGCAGCTAGAAGCAGAAACAGTATTTTTGTCTCCCTTCAAACAAGATAGGGCTGAAAACCCAAGGCCCAAGAACAGACAAACAACAAAGGACAGACAAATATGATTTCAAAACAGGACAGAGTTAATTATTGGGGAACTGGGACTGTGGTCATAATCAGTATGGATGAATCCTGGGGAAATAGCAGCACTGCTGGAATGATTTTAGTGGGCGTTGCAGCACAGTGAGACTGGTGATGTGATGGCAAAAACAATAAGAATTAGTATCTATTACACGGCAGACTAAGTGCTTTGTACACATCATCTCACCTAATTCCTACTGCAGTACTATGTAGTTTTTATTATTATCCCTGTTTTTCAAATGCAGGAGCTGAGACTCAAATATGTAGAGCAACTTGTCTTTCAGAATGGGATGAAACTGGTGAAAGGAGTAGACCTAGAACTCTATTTCATCTCCCCAGGCTTCGCTCAAAACACATATTTGATTCCTTTTGAGTGTGTACATTTAAGAACAGCAAAGTAAAACAATTATTAGCTCTAACATTTATGATTTCATTTACATTTCTATTTTCAAGACAATTTATTCACTTAATTGAGACTGTAAGAATGTGAAGTTTCAGTATATGAAAATATAGGCTGAGCCCCAACCCCTCGTGTGAAAAAAATCATAGAAATCCAAATGCACTTCCCTTTACTATTGACCTTAGGTGAAGAGAAATATAAACAGAAATAAACCAAGTGAATTTACTAGTGACTCTGCTCAACTGCTAGCACTAGCTAGGGTTCAGTGTCCTGAGTCCTTGACCTGGCTTTGTTACAACTACAAGATTATCATCACCTTATAGGCAAGGACCACCCATGTTATCTATGTACGTCTCTTCCATGATACATTCTAGAGCTCCTATCACATAATGGATGGTCAATAAAGGAATAAGATATTTTTACCTCTCTGGGCCTTGGCTTCTGGAGAGATGGATACAGATCATTGTTTAAGATTCCTTCCTAAGAAAATAACATTATCACAGTCTATTTATATGCAGGAGTCATGAATCAATTCTACTATATACATACAAGTCTGAAATTGTGCTCTCTGTGACTCTTCTGTTATAGCACAACGTGCCAGGTTACATAGAATTAGCACTTTGTAACTGCTTTTTGATGATGATGTTTCTTTACATTGATACAGCACTCCCCAGTGTATGAAGCACTTGTGTGTATTCTCCAATTTTGTCTTCCCATCATCGTAACTATTTAAGAAAATATTATCCTCATTTTCCATATATGACCTTGACTGGATCAAGGTCATTCAGCTAAAAAATGCCAGGGCATGAGACTGGAACCCCGAACTAGGAGTACTGATCCAGTGCTCTTTCAACTAAAACACACATCACATCATCACCATCATCACCATTACTATAAAGCTGACCAGAGAGCTAAAATATCCACTTCCAGGCTGGGGCTAGACACAGATCTAGTACAGACATCACTGTCAAGTATATGCAGTTAATCTTGGTTGTCTTCCCACATACCCAACTCCCTAGCTGTTCCCCAAAAGAAAAAAAAAATCACTTTTCCAACTTTTTTCCTTCAACAAATCTCTCAATTCTTCTAACTGCTGTTCTCAACTAGATGGTAATAGAGAAGCAACCTCCTCGAATTATTTCACGAAGAGGCGGCAGTTGTAATGGCGAGTTGAAACTGGCTGGTACAGGCTTGCTGGAGGTGACTCAAACATTCAGAAACTTCAGACTGGATAGGAAGTCAGCAAATGCTACAAATCAGGGTATCTTTTTCTTTTTTTAGAGAGCTGATTAGTCAGTCCACCACTATTATAGTAAACAGCAGGCCTAATAAGATCACTTGCCTTTTAAAATAGGTGTTCGTTAACTAATAAAATCTCAAGCAATAAGCCACTGAACTGGAAAATTTTCTGCAGTATGGTGGCAATATCTGGATGGAAAAGAGATCTTTTTCCAGCATCCCTTAATCACAGAAATGGGTTAAGCTCATCTTGCATAATAATAATTACCGTTTATTTAGTACATACTATAACCTAGGTACTTTATACACATTTTCTCACCCAATCCTCATGGAAGTCCTGTGAGACATTATCTCCCCATAACAGATGGAGAAACAGACCCACAGAAACTACATGACGCAACCAAGGTCACTCAGCTAAAGGGTATAACTAGTATTTGAGTTCACCTAGTTTGGGCCACCAGTGACTGCATACTTTCCACCCAGCGGTTCTGAACAGTCAGTGGAATGCTGTTATTGACACAGCTACCAGAATAGTTAAAGCTTTACTTGAGAAATTTCTTCAGTAGTAAGTATAAAGATGCACATGTCTTAGAGGACACTGGCACTCTTCTCTGCAGAAGCAGAATGGTGATTCAGATGACCCTGTGGTCCCTCCTCGTCTTCTAGGTTTAAGATTTTGTACTACACAAACTATGTTCATTATTATCTAATGTATGAATTGGATTCTTGAACAAATCTTTGTCTTCCTCACCACTAAAGACTTTCAGGGGCAACTCCCATTTTTTTCCACAATTAGAAAACACTTTCATCACAATGATCAGGGCTCTCCCCACTTCGAACTGCACCCTCTCCCCACCTTTGAAGCAATACTTTGCCCAAGAAAAACCCACCAAATTTTTTCCGTATCAAATGGAAAACCCAACAAATCAATTTCTCTTCAGAAGATTGTCATAACTGTCCTGAGTCTATTTGCTAGTTATTGATGCTCTCCAGGTTGACACAGGAGAATTGTCCATCTGTTTCCTGGTTTGAACATGAACTAAATTTGTGAAGGCAAGGTTGTGACAACAGCCTCCCTTCTCCCGAGCAACAGATTATGATGCTACACACTCAGTTATTATACTACTGCAGAATCTGCTCAGAAGGAAGAGATAGCTGATCCCAGACTAACGAACGAGCTGAAAGAACAGCAACTGGCAGGATAATAAAATAACAGTAACAGCTAACAGCAGTAGTGCCAGGCACTACTTCAAGAACTCTATTAACACTTTTGATCTCAGCAAATTAATTCTTTCTAACATACCTCACTGTCACTTGAGCAAAGTTATCTATGCACAGACAGTAAAGAAAAATTTAACCAACTTGACTCTAGCACCACAACCTTATCTTCTTGAGCTTGGTTTCCCTGACTCATTGCCGGTATTTCCTGATATCCACACAGTTCATGGATTACATACAAGAGCAGAGTCTAGGCAATAAATACTTGGAATCCAAGCAGTCTATCTCCAGAGCCCATTCTTCTACCTCCTTCACCATAGTGTACTAGTGAGGAAATTGGGAACGAAGGAGATGGTGTAAATTCACAAAGGTTACAATTGTTGGAAACCATAGAATCATAGCATTTCAGGATTAAAATAAAACTTAAAACTATTAAACATAGTTATTCAAGTACTGCAAGAGAATATTTCTTAATATTCTGAAAAACAAAATAAAACAGATTAATAATTTATACCAAGCCTCTCAGCATTATGTGTCATGCCAAGAGCAAGAAAAGCAAGCAAGTACAACTTGATCTTAATCTTTGAGCTTAATTTGGGCACTACACGTAAATCACATTTATTCCATAGCATTTCACTTACCATTTGTGAAAAAAATTATAAAGCCCCAAATTAAAATGATTACCTTCTGCTAATAACCAGGGTGAACCATATGGAAAGTAGAAAGTCTCAGGAAAAACATTTCGTCAAACACACACTTGGCCAAACACAACCTGCATGTCCCGTGTGGGCACCAACACTTTTGAAAACCAATGTGTGTGCCTGTGATTCCCACTTACCAAAATTCCTCTTCCTTGGTATCAGAAGGGAAGGTTTAGGCACATCAGAGTGTCTACAGAAGAGTTGAGGACTCTCTCCACTGCCCCTCTGGATCAGAGGTGCTTGTAAACAAAATTATTTTCTCCTTTCATTGTGCTAAGAAATCTTGTCTCCTCTCTACCTAAATAACTCTCCCACTGGTCTGAAACTCTCTAATACCAATAATTTATAGACATCAAAGTTTGCATGTGCCCCAGAATCCAGCTAAATGAACTCCAGGAGTGGGAATCTAAATGTAAGTACTTAAATTGCAAGCTGTGAAACTAGGTGAATTAGAATAGCCTAGATATTCATTAAAACATATTTTCTTCAATTGTACATCAACAAACTTCAATTAAAAGAATGCATCTCCTTCAGAGAATAAACTTTAGTGGGTCTGTGGTAGGGCAAAGGAACCTATATTTTAAACAAGTGTTCCAGGCAATTTTGATGCAGGAAGTTGATTCAAAGGCCACTGTGAAGAACACGGGTCTATATAAAATCATAGGCACTAGAGGGAGAGCATCCATCAAAGGGAGGGAATATAAAACACTGCAAAAGTGTGTAGAACAAGATGGCAGCTGCAGGCACTGGAAGAGGCAGGCCAAGGTGAGGAGGCATGAAAAGGACTACGGAAGTACTAGTCTTTGGAGGTGGATGACTAGCAAAGATTAACTCTGCCTACCCAAAAAGTCTGCTTAGCTCTGTATATCCAGCTTACAAAATCATAACCCAGATATTAAAACCAACTCTAGATATAAAATATTCACATGGTATAGAATAGAAAGAAAGATAGTAATGGAAGGACTCATAGTTAACCTAGGGACACAGACTCCAAAAAGTCTCCAAAAACATAAGTGATATTTTGAAAAATCACCAATTTTTTCAATTTCAGATATAACACATTTTCTTCAGCTAGGGGAAAATCCTCTCCTTGTTTTTCCAAGTCATGAGTAAACAAGAAAATGTTCTTTAAATCACTCCCTTTAAATATCTTACCTTCTATGTTGCCGGATTCCTGACAAAATCAATAGCATGGTTGCCACTATGATGATGCAAAACATCACACCAAATATAATAATCCAGACGGGCACAGATGGGCCAGTAGGTGGTGCAAGAGTGGAAGGAATTCTTAAAAATTCCAGAGTCTGGTCATTCAAAAAGAAGGCATTGTTGATCCGGTTCCTAATCATTCTAAAATACAATGATGATTAAAAACAAATGAAACAAGACAGAAGAAACATTAGAAACAGAAGGTATAACCCTATCTCCCCATGATTATAACTATCCATGATTATAACTATCTCTATAAACAGAGCATCCCCCTAGCAGGAGACTTCAGGTTGAACAGACAGTGTGATGAGGACCATCATGCTGTGGTTTTCTGTCTATAAGTGGCAGTGCTTGTTGCCAGAAAGATGCTTCTCTATGTACTACTGCCCTCCACTGTTGATAATGTCCTAGAAGTAACTGGAAGTCTTGAGCTTTGAGCTCTGCCCACCATGTTTTATTTCCTGAGAGGCAGCATCTAGATTAAAATGACAGAACTCTATTTAAGGTGCCTTACAAAAATACCAACAGCCTGAAAAGATAAAATAATATGCAAAAAGTGGGTGATAAATATGAGAAGAAAAAACAAAACCAGCAGGAGAAAAGAGAGCACGAAGCCAGGAGCAGCTGCAAATCCATCAATTTGATCTTTTTTTTTTTTTTTCATTCAATTCAACAAACATTTGCTGGAAACTTACTAAGTACCAGATCCTGTGCTAGGTACTGGAGATACAAAATGAAATAAAAATACCCAAGAAGCTTACAGTCTAGAAGAGTGGCCCATCAGTCCCTCCACAATCACAGTGCAATCACAGTGCAAGGGGTAAATATGGGCACAGTGGGAGCACAGCAGAGGGGTAAGTACACAATAGTAAAATGTCAGAGCTGCTTTCCTAAGAAGGCAACTTTTGAGCTGTGCTTTGAGGGACAAGTAGGAGTTCTTTAGACCAAAGTGTGCAGTGAGCATAGGAATTGGAGACATGGTATGTAGTATGATTTGTTGCATCAGCTGCAAGTAGTTCCATATGACTAAAGTAAATGGTGCTTTAGGAGTCCGAAAGTCTAGAAAAATATGAAGGTAAATGCATTACTTTTCCCAGGGAAAATCTGTATTTTTGGTGGTAGTGGCACTTGGGAGGGGGAGGGGTTGGTGGCAGTTAGGGAGGGGTTGGTAGCAAAAACTTATTTGACTGAAACTATATTTCTAACTGGAATTTGCAAATTAGATGAGGAGATTTCTTGGACATACTGTGTGGCCTTTACTGAATTCACACTAGGCAAGCTGACTTCAACAACCTCTAGAGCAGCACTGAAACCAGAATATAATGTGAACCTTACGTGTGATGTCACATTTTCTAGGAGCTGCGTTTAAAAAAAAAAGTAAATAGTAACAGGGAAAATTAATTTTAATAACATATATTTTGGGACTTCCCCGGTGATCCAGTGGTTACGACTCTGAGCTTCCAATGTAGGGGACCCAGTTTCGATCCCTGGTCAGGGCACTGGATCCCACATGCCGCAACTAAAGATCCCACATGCTGCAACTAAAGCTCCCCTGTGCCACAACTAAGACCCAGTACAGCCAAATAAATAAATACTTAAAAAATATATATATATTTTGCCCACTATATCCAAGAAAATATAATTTCAACATGTAATATCAATTTTAAGTTGGTTCACATTTTATTTTGTGCTAAGTCGTTGAAATTTGGTGTGTACTTTACACTTAGAGCATATCTAATCTTGGACTAACTACATTTCAAGTGCTTGAGAGCCACATGTGGCTGGTGACTACTGATCCTGAACCTGAGAGTAAAAGCTGGAGAATCTCTGCAGACCAGCACCGGGGTATCAGGAAAGACCTCCTTTAGCAAATGAAATCCTATGGGGAGGCCTGATTATTCATAAATGGGAAGGAGAATCCCAGCCAGGGAATCTGCAGCAGGGGATAATTTCCATGCAATTTTAATCAAACTACGGAATGTCTTCTTTTTTCGTAACCTAATATTGCTAACACAGTAACACAAACCTTCCCACAAAATAACAAACCCCACTACCAAGGTATAACAGAGTAAAGTGAAAAGTTGCTCTGCATTCTCATTCTGTCTACCTGGTTGGTTAGCACTCAGGCTGATAAGAGGTTCTAGTTTAGTACAAACTATATCTCCACCTACCACTGAAATCCCCAAGAGGCGTCAATCACCATGGATATCTTCTAGCCAAGATTGGCCTTGAATAAGGCCAGGCCCTCAAAACAGATCAAAAGCAGACATCTTAGAACTGGTCTGTCATCCCCTCACCTAATTCCATAGGTGTGGATACTCTAGCAGACCGGGAGGAAAAAAAAAAAAAATCACTGCATGTGCTGGCGGCATGCCTGCGTTCAAGTTGTCACTCTTTATTTTTCTAGGTGACCTGAGCAAATCAGTTAATCTCCTTGAGCCTCAATTTCCTCATTTATAAAGCAGGGATAATAATAACAGCTCACAAATGATTGGTGCTGATACTAAATGCCACAGATGCATCAGAACATGCCTTGTGAACCAGAAAATATTATGCAAGCATTAGGCGGAACTAGCATTATTTTGCCCAACCACATAGGCTCTTCAGCCTTGAAATTCCTACTACCTGCCTTCTAGGTACCATCTCCTTTCTTTTCACTCTATCCTTCCCTCTTGGTACTGTTTCCTTTATTTTCATACAATCCTGATGAGCCCTATCCATTCCCGGACATAAATTCCCATTCTATTGGCCATTCTCACCCCCTCAATAGCCCTTCCTACTAGGGCCTTTGAAACAGACATTGTGTTGTGAACATATTCATCTAGATTTTCGACCTTCACCGTAAACACTCACTCCTCCTCCTCACATTAACTGAAGCCTGCTTTAACCACAGTGCCTTCATTTTCCTTGTAGCCCTCCCTCATCACAGGGCTTGAATAAAAATCCCTTTTCTCATGAAATACAATATTCCTAATTCTTACTCCCTAAGTAGTGGCTTTTAGCAGTATTCTTACTGGCAAAAGCACAGAAACAATTTAGCTCAAACCTTGTTAGGGCTTCCCTGGTGGCGCAGTGGTTAAGAATCTGCCTGCCAATGCAGGGGACACGGGTTCAAGCCCTGGTCTGGGAAGATCCCACATGTCGCGGAGCAACTAAGTCCGTGTGCCACAGCTACTGAGCCTGCGCTCTACAGCCCGCGAGCCACAACTACTGAAGCCTGTGCGCCTACAGCCCGTGCTCCCCAACAAGAGAAGCCACCGCAATGAGAAGCCCACGCACCGCAACAAAGAGCAGCCCCCGCTCGCCGCAACTAGAGAAAGCCTGCGCACAGCAACGAAGACCCAACGCAGCCAAAATAAATTTGTTTATTTATTAAAAAAACAAAACAAAGAAACCCTTGTTAAATCATTCCCCATGGGTATAGAGCCTCAATGCCTTTGCTTCAGCAAGGGAAACAGATGATTATTCACACAAAAACATTTGGCATTTGATTATACACTCATTATCTTAAACACTGATATTTTACAAAGAGCAGATGAGTTCTTTCACTAGATATTTCTCTTTGGTAACGAGAAAAAATATGCATTTCAGTAACTTGTAAATAAATCCTTTGTAAGAAGAGTGAACTTTGTTTCATTCTTTTTCAGGAAATAGTTTAATTTGTGAACTCATTCTTCCAATACACCTTTGCCCAACACCAATCATGTGTGGGATATGAAGTTTTGACACACATAAAGTGCATATTAATTGAAATAAAAACAAACTGCTTCCTCTGCTTCTGGGCAGAAAAGAATACATTTCACTTCTGAAAGTTTGTTATAATCCCAAGGAGAGGAGATGGGGAACTGTCAGGAAAAAATGGGTAAAACTTCAAATGGGCAAAAAATATGACTGAGAGTCCTGCAAATCTACCTTTCTGGACAGTTTCCACCTTTTATTGTTTTTGAGTTATTTTGCATATGTGTAAGTTGGAGAAAACTGATACAATGTAAATGATTCTTGTCCACAGAAAATCAAGGTGAATTGTGTCTGGTGGAGCACCGTCAATGGATAGACTGGTGTATCTTTTAATAAATAAACATGACCATTCTTCAATTCCTGCATTTGCATGCTGCCTTGAAGTCTCCTTTAAACTGGTTTTAACATCTTACTAGTTCCCTCATTAACTAATAAGATAATAAAATCTTTGATAGATTTCATTTTTAATTTGTATGAAAGTCATGCTTTTACCTTTTTTTCAAAAAATTATCTTTTAAAGGTAAAGACTTTCACTTTGCTGTACAGCAGAAACTAACACAACATTGTAAAGCAACTATACTCCCCTAAAAAAAACCCCAAAAAACACATAAGCATTTGGGCTCGAGAAGGCACATGATGAACCATCACACAATAGTGCCGTATAAGGTGTTCTCGCCAAAAGAAGACAGTACTAAACCTTCTTAGCTAATGTATAAACCAGGGCTTCTCAGCCACAGCACAATGGATATTTGGGGTTGAATAGTTCTTTGTTGTGAAGTGCTATCCTGAGCACAGGAGGATGTTAACTGGCGTCCCTAACTTCTGCCTACTCCGTCACCAGCACTGTACAACAACGTCTCCAGACATTGCCTAATGTTTCCTGGAGGCAAAACTGCCCCTGGATGAGAACCACTGATCTATACTAATCTCTATTCCAAGATAACAAAATGAAACCTTTGGCATCTTAATAAATAAATCACTTGGAACCAGAGAGAGAAGTCTTCAAAATCTATGAAAACAGCTGAATTAATCAATAACTTGATTCACCAGTGGAAGGCATATTTAGCGGTGATTACCTTATGGCTGGCTGTACCTCAACAGCAGGAAGGGTGTGATTCCTTGAAGGACTGGTAACCACAAACCAGAATGACACCCACTGGGTTACACTGCAAAGTAGGACGTGGGAAATTCTGCAGATGATGAGAAGAAAAAAAGTACATTATGAGTGAATAATACCAAATTGCATTAGACATTCCACTCTGGTGTTATTACCATCTTAAGAGGTGAAGAAATGTCCTACTAAGAAGAAAATAATATAGGACATTTCCTTTATTTCAAAATCATAGACTTGGGGATCATTCCTAAAACAAGGAATCTACCAAAAAAGAAACAAAGGGAATGGCTCAGTAGAGGGCATTGGGTATCTCATTCTTCATCACCTGTTAGCTGACAGCATCCCTGTTTCTTCAACTCTTGGCCTCTCTCTCTGACACAAAATGCTTTTGTGTTTCCTCATCAGGATCTTCTCAGTGTCCTCTTCATTCAGCCTTCCACCTCTCAGAACCAGACAAATCTGTTGATCGAGGACTTGCTTCCTCTGTTGGCCACTGTTTCCACCCCTCTCCTACTCCAGTAACAGGGGTTGGCCCAACAACAGACCTCCAGACTGAAGTGCTGTAACATTTACCAGCAGGCTTTGGACACTGTTTTTGCGGGTACCTGCTCCCAACTATAAGTTGGAAATGGGCCTCACTCTAGTCTGTATACCTGGATCACCAGTAGAAGTGACAAGAAAGAAATGGCAATAGTGTTCAGTTAGACAGTCTATATATGAATGTATGAAATGTATGAACGTAGAAAAATAAGAGAAGAACCTAAAACAAACCAACGTTGTCGGAGCTAAAACATAAATCCTGAACGGCTTTCACCATATCCTTATAAGCAAAATTGCAAAAACTGACATTAGCAACCATTCTAGAAGAAACACACAGCCTCTGTAAAAATACAAGTAAATTCGCTCTTTTTCCTTAAAAGAGCATTCATTCAAGTGCATTTTGTTCATTTTTACAATAATGAAAGAGAGTGCCCCTCAGTCAATTTTCTGTAATTTTCAGGACCTGGTACAAATTATTATATTTTCTCCCTTTAAATGTCAAGGGCAAAAAGTGGAGGGCTCCCGCGCCACCCAGAGCCAAGCGCCTGGGCCAGCAGTGGGAGCTGAAGGATCCCCTATGCTCAGAACACAGGGGCGCCCCGCGAGGCCCCGAGCGAGGCCCCAAGTGAGTCCGCGAGGCCCCGAGTGACTCCGAGAGGCCCCGAGTGACTCCGAGAGGCCCTGAGTCCGCGGGGCGCTGGCCTGACCCGCGCAGGACCTCGTGCCCAGAGGTTGTGACACCCCAACAGCCGTCCCACACCTGATGCCAACGGTCGCCTCAGCGCCGTTAAGCTTCGCGTCTACAGACTTCGGGGCCGCCCAGAAGCCAAAGCCCGTCGAAGGTCCGACCCCGCCGACCCGCGAGCATGGGCAGCTACCTGAGCAGGTACCTGGGCACGGCCAAGACTACGCGGCCAGCCCACGCCCGGAAGCGCCAGTCCCTATGGTTCCCATGGACCGGGCCCACCCGCGGCACCTGTCTCCCGATGGGTCGGGACGGGTACCAAATCCTGGGACGCCGCCGCTAGGACAGCGGGCTCTGGTTCCACAGCAGGCCGCTGCCCGCAGCCCTGCGCAGCTGGAAGGACTACCCGGTCCGCGGGTCCTTGGTGCTCCAGGCCTGGAGGCGCCTTCCCAGAGGGCCGCCCCTCCGCACCTTCTCGGGGCTGGGGTTTTCCGGCCGTGGCAACGGTTTCACGATGAGGTCCCGGTGGAACGCCCGCCTCTCCTGCCACACGCAGAGCCTGGTGGGCGTCCGTACCGCCCCCGTTGAAAGCCTAAGCAGCTTGTCCACGTGTCCGCCCAGCCAGGAGTCCCCGGAACCCTGTGCCAAGGAGACCGCGCTGAGGGCCCTCAGCCGACGCGAGCAAGGACAAAGGCGGCTCGACGGGCCTCTGAGGTCTGAGAGCCCCGAGCCCAGGCTGTCGGCCTTCCGGCCCGTGTTGAGAAATGGAGTGCTCCCTGCCTTTGTGTCCAGGCTGGGGCCTCTGAGAAGAAGCATCTGCTCCCGGTACAACCGCCTCCGAGAAGAGGAAACAGAGCCCCGGCCAGACAGCAGCCCTGCCTACTGCTAACCCTGCTGTGAGGCCCCCCCCAACCCCCACCACCACCCCGACCCCCCGCACCTCCACCTGCACCCCCCCCCACCCCACCCCCACCACCGACCCAGAGCACAGTCTTGTATTTCGTTCATTAATATGCAACAAATTCCACTATTATAGCTCCCCAAGGGCAAGGATAAGCCTGGTTTTAGCTGCACTGCATCCCCAGCACCCAGCACGGGGCCTGCCCTCAGAGGATCCTGGGATAAGCAAGCCATGGTTTTCTTGTTGGTTCTTGGTTCCCTGACTCATAAATGGGCCATCATGCATCCAGTTGCATAATTAGAAACAAAAGCTTATCCTTGACCCGTTGTCCTCTCTTCCTTCTCAGCCCATCCCCGTGGCTCTGAAATCCCTTCCCTGCCCCCTCTCTCCACCAACACACCATACTCCAAATAGCTATCATCTCCCACCTGCACTACTCCACCTGCTGCCCAACTGGGTCCTCCTCTCGACTCCAGGCGCCTGGACTCTCTGTCTTCCACACTGTGGCCAAAGTGTCTTGTAAACACAAATTCTGTCATGACACTCCTTCCACAAAACTCCTCGTCGCTTTACAGATAATATCAACGACTTCCCTGATGGTGCAGTGGTTAGCAGCCCGCCTGGCAATGCAGGGGACATGGGTTCGGGCCCTGGTCCGGGAAGACCCCACCTGCCATGGAGCAGCTAAGCCCGGGCGCCACAACTACTGAGGCTGCGCTCTAGAGCCCGTGAGCCGCAACTACTGAGCCCGCGTGCCACAACTACTGAGCCTGCGTTCTAGAGCCCGCGTGCCACAACTACGGAAGCCGGCATGCCTAGAGCCCGTGTTCTGCAACGAGAAGCCACCGCAATGAGAAGCCCGTGCGCAGCAACGAAGAGTAGCCCCCGCTCGCTGCAACTAGAGAAAAGCCCGTGCACAGCAACAAAGACCCAACGCAGCCAAAAATAAATAAATAAATGGATCCATTAATTTAAATAAATAAATATATATATATATATATATATATATATATAAAACATCAAAACTTCTCAACAGAGCCCACACATTCTTTGGCCTGACCCTTCCTTCCGCCCGAAGCTCATCATGCACCATGGTCCTCCCCACTGCTCCACTTCCAGGCACCTTGCCCTCCTTCCACCCTTCACTCTCCCCAAGTTCCTTCCTATAATAAGCCTTTGCATGTGCTGGTCCTTCCACCCTCCTTCCTTTCATCCCCTGGTTCACTTTTACTCCTGCTTTAGACCTCACACAAATGCCAGTTCCTGCGGCCCCTCGTGAGGCCAAAGCCCCTACGTACTTCTCCTCCCTGTAATGCTTGTCAAGATTACACACTTGCATTTGGTTCATTAATATGCAACAAATTCCACCACTATAAGCTCCCCTAGGGCAAGGATAAGCCTGGTTTTAGCTGCACTGCATCCCCAGCACCCAGCACGGGGCCTGCCCTCAGAGGATCCTGGGATAAGCAACCCTACGCACTGGCAGAGATGGTGGATTCTGCAGTCAGACTGCCTGGTTCAAACCTGACCCCTGCCCCTTGCTGACTTGACATCTTGAGTAGGCCACGTAATGTCTCTGCGCCTCAGTTTTCTCATCCACCTCATGAGAATGGGAATACCCATGCCACCTTCCTCAAAGGGTTGTTGTGAGGGCTAAATGAGCTGATGTGAGCAAAGTGATTAAGAGGGTCCCAGCTTGAAAAGTAAACTAAGTTCTCAAGGAATGCTGCCGGTTAGAATGATTATTACTCATGGAGCGAGCGAACAAAATGGTGGATACACTGATGTGTACAGATGGATGACTAATAAGGAAAAATATAAAGAAAAAGAAAAAGAAAATTATACCATTGGAATTTCTCTGTTTTCAAAATCATATACCTGGGGATCATTCTTAAATAAGGAATCGGACCAAAACAAGAATAACAACAGGAATTCATCAGTGAGCAGACAGTGTTAGGGATCTCATCCCCCACACTCACCAGCTGACCACACCGTGGCATCCCAAAACATGTGGCCTCTCTCTGACCTCAGAAACCTTCTGGGGCTTCCTCATTAAACTCTGTTTAGTGTCCTCACCATTCAACCATCCACCTGTCACATGTGGACAGAATCTGTTGACCGCTTTTGGATTCACTGCAGGCTTCTACTTTCCGTCTCCCATGCCAGCCATGGAGCTGGCCGAATAGGTCCCTTCTGCGCGTGCTTTTGAGGAAAATTTTCACAAGAGATTGATTCACACCACCGTGAACAGACCTCCAAACCTCAGCACTGTAATCAGTTACCCAACAGCCCTTGCAAAGTTTGTTTTGGAAGCAGGAAATTTTCAACTATTCATTATCAGTAGAAATGAAAGACGAGAAATCTTATTAGCGTTGAGAGAGAACACTATCTATCTGTGAATGGATGAGGACTGAAACCTTTAGGAGAGTCCACATGGAATCAGTGCTGTCCAGGTTAAAAAATAAGTCCCGAAAGGCTTTCACCAGGTCCTTAAGAATAAAATTACACAAAGTGACATTAGCAAACATTCTAGCCTCTGTAGAAATACAAGTAACTTCGCTCTTTTCCCTTAAAGGAGCATTCAAGTGCATTTTGTCCATTTTTAGAGTAATGAAAGAGAGTGCCCTTCAGTCAATTTTCAGGACCTGGTACAAATTATTATATTTCCTCCCTTTAAATGTCAAGGGCAAAAAGTGGAGGGCTCCCCCGCCACCCAGAGCCAAGCGCCTGGGCCAGCAGTGGGAGCTGAAGGATCCCCTATGCTCAGAACACAGGGGCGCCCCGCGAGGCCCCGAGTGGCTCCGCGAGGCCCCGAGTGGCTCCGCGAGGCCCCGAGTGAGTCCGAGAGGCCCCGAGTGAGTCCGAGAGGCCCCGAGTGAGTCCGAGAGGGCCCGAGTGAGTCCGAGAGGGCCCGAGTGAGTCCAAGAGGCCCCGAGTGAGTCCGAGAGGGCCCGAGTGAGTCCGAGAGGCCCCGGCCTGGCGCGCGCAGGACCTCGTGCCCAGAGGTTCCAACGCCCCGCGAACCATCCCCCACCCCGATGCCAATGGTCGCCTCAGCGTCGTAAGCTTGACGTCTACAGACTTCGGGGCCGCCCAGAAGCCAAAGCCCGTCGAAGGTCCGACCCCACTGACCCGCGAGCATGGGCAGCTACCTGAGCAGGTACCTGGGCACGGCCAAGGCCACGCAGCCAGCCCACGCCCGGAAGCGCCGGTCCCCACGGTTCCCATGCACCGGGCCCGCCCGCGGCACCTGCCTCCCGATGGGCCGGGCCGGGTGCCAAATCCTGTGCCACCGCCGCCGCCGCCGCCGCCACCGCCGGGATCGCGGGCTCTCGTTCCGCAGCAGGCCGCTCCCCGCCATCCTGCGCAGCTGGAAGTACTACCCGGTCCGCGGGTTCTTGGTGCTCCAGGCCTGGAGGCGCCTTCCCAGAGGGCCGCCCCTCCGCACCTTCTCGAGGCTGGGGTTTTCCGGCCGTGGCAACGGTTTCACGATGAGGTCCCGGTGGAACGCCCGCCTCTCCTGCCACACGCAGAGCCTGGTGGGCGTCCGTACCGCCCCCGTTGAAAGCCTAAGCAGCTTGTCCACGTGTCCGCCCAGCCAGGAGTCCCCGGAACCCTGTGCCAAGGAGACCGCGCTGAGGGCCCTCAGCCGACGCGAGCAAGGACAAAGGCGGCTCGACGGGCCTCTGAGGTCTGAGAGCCCCGAGCCCAGGCTGTCGGCCTTCCGGCCCGTGTTGAGGAATGGAGTGGTCCCTGCCTTTGTGCCCAGGCCGAGGCCTCTGAGAAGAAGCATCTGCTCCCGGTGCAACCGCCTCCGTGAAGAGGACACTGAGCCCCGGCCTGACAGCAGCCCTGCCTGACGCCCACCCTGCTGTGAGGCCCGTCCCACACACCCCCACCGCCACACCCCCACCAGCACCCCCCCACCCCCCACCCTCATCCCCACCCCCACCCCCAACCCCACCCCCACCACCGGCCCAGGGCACAGTCACAGAGCCTCGCTGCAGAGATGGGAGCGGATCACCACTCCCGGGCCTGGGCCTCCTGCAGCCTGACGTCCCCCGTGAGTCCTGAGAGCCAAGGCCACCTCCTCCTGACACTCAAACCCACATTTCTTTTACCCAGCTGACCCCTGCCCTACCCCTGCCTGAGTCACTGGCACGGACCGCCAGGCCAGCTCCCTCCACTCCAGCCAGGAGCTGCCAAGCCCCAGAGCCACCTCTCCTACCTGCAGAGCCCGCCCCGAAGAAGCACCGCTGACGTCCAGGCCTGCACTCCCTCCTGCCCACCCACCCTTGCTGCCTTTGCCCCTGACAAGACTCTTCTCAGGAAAGCGTGCGTCTCCCCTACTGCCCACTTCATACGGTTTAAAGGTGGTTCTTATGTTAAATAATACTAAAATAGCTTCATTATCCTAGAGATTGTCATGGTCTTTCTTTCAAAGATTCAAACATTAGGATTTCATCCACATGATGGTTTCTCCACCCTGGCTCTGTTGGGGCCAGACAAGTCTTTGTGGGGTGCAGACCTCTGCATTGTAGGGTTTTAGCAAAATCCCTGGTCTCTGTCCTCTAGGTGCCAGTAGATAATCCATATTGTAAACATACAACGCGTCTCCAGGCCCTGCCAGATGTTTGGGGGGGAGGGGCGGGGCGCGCGGTGCACAATGACACTGGTGGAGAGCCACTGAGGGACAGTGCCCTCTACTGGCAGAAACATCACGCCCGGTCTCCCAAAATGTGCCTTTTTCAAAGACACAGAGAGGAACAAAATGAAGTGGTGTGTGCTTGGCAAAAACATATCCCCCACTTTGCAGAATGCTGTGGGGTGCGCATGACTCATGTTTTGGGCCTTATTAACAATCAGACAATGCGGTTTTTTAAAATGAGCTACTCATTTATCATCTTCAGTCTCGCAAAAATTGAAAAGTTAAAAAATATCAAATGCTGGAAATGATGCAGAGAACTGGAATCCCAGGCAGTGCTGTGGGTGTCGATAGGTCCAGCCCTTCTGAAGCGGCATTTGGAAGTGTTTCCTAGAAGACAGTGCGGCCACCAGAAACACTCTTACACACACACACACACACAGACACAGACAGACACACACACACACAGACACACACACACACACACACAGACAGACACACACACACACACACACACACACACACACACACTGGTGAGGATGTTCTTCGCAGCCCCCTTTGTCAGAGCAGAGCATTGGAAGAACCTAAATGTCCACCAACAGGGGAAGGGATAAAGTAAATATGGTATTGCTATCAAGGGACTACTATTCCACAGATTAAAGGAAAGAAAGAGCCCAGGGTTTCTGCACTGTTCGGTCTGGGCCAGGTAATTCTATGATGTGGATGCCCTGTGCGTTGCAGGATGTTTAGAAGCAAACCCGGCCTCTGTGGACTCGATATCATCAGGACCTCCTCCAGTAAAAACAATCACACATGTCTCCAGCCACTGCCAAACACTCGCTGAAGGACAAAAATCACCTCCAGTTGGGAACTACGGATCTAGAGTTACACATTTTTTTTAAACGAGTATATCTCAAAAATACACTGTCAAATGAAAACGATGGGAAGTGGCATATTATGGGTAGCACAAGCCGTTTATATAAATCAAAATATATATATATACAAAGTAATATTGCTAGCATAACACAGGGGGCCGGAAACCAAGTAAATGGTCATTTGGACACTTAGCCTGTATTGTTCTTTCCATCTAAAGCCACTTCAAATACTGTTCAAACATGAATTTCAAGGTTTCCCCTTTAGAGGATCAGAGAATGAGCTGTAAACATAGCAAAGTCCCTTCTCCCTCCCATGGAGCACGCTTTCTAAGGGGGCAGAGACAGAAGGTAAACATTTAAATAAATGTACACACTGACAGGTGGGGAGATGTGCTCTGAAGAAACCAAGGCAGGAGGAGGGATGCACACAAGCTGCATCGACACACTGTGGCCCAAGCGCTTCCTCTGTCCCCATCACCATGGAACCCGCTATCCCTTACTACGAATTCAAGTCCTTCATTCCGTGTTTCCACTGGGTGGCAACTCAGGCTTTAACACAGCACCTCAGCAAATAACAGGAAAATATGTTATCTACTTAGAAATAAAGATGTCCAAAACATTAAAATTGCTGGCTGAAAATATTAAACTCAGCATTTTCAATGGAGACAGTTACTGTTACATACAAAACAACCTGGGCTGAAACTCTATAAATCAAGCTTTTATTCTGAAGTTTACTCCCTGCCATTTGCTAGACATGAGACAAGGCACTGCACTCTGCGTGAGTTACCAGAAAGGGCTTGAGACCTTCGTGTGTCAGTGAGGGTACGGTTAACTGCTTAGGGTCTTCCTCAGTAGAAGAGCAGTAAGTATCCCTCCTACATGATGGTTTAGCCAGGAAAAGTAAGTCAAAGGTTTTAAGCACACAAAACAGTAAGCTTCTGCTCTACAAATATCAACTACAGAAACAGAACTACAGAGATGTGTTTACATTTTGTTCCGATCCAGGCAGTTGAACTGGTAATGAGTAAACCCACTTCCCAAAGTAGCGAGCTTGTGGGGAAAGGGCCAGGGGAAAGCACAGCCCTGCTTCTGGAGCCAGCTGCAAGGCAGAGGCTGCAGAGGACGATGGAGACACCCCCGTGGGCTGGGGCTTCCTCCTTGTCTGGATGACCCTTTGGGAAATTAACGGATGTCCTGGCTACCTCAAGAGTAAGACACTGAGGTCCGACAAGAGATAAAATGCAGGCGGCCGGGAGCTCCTTCTACTGTGGCCATTCCCGCCACCTTCACCGTGGGAGTATCCGCGCAGGGGACTCAGGTGCAACACGAAGGAGAAATGGTGGGTGGGACACCGTCTGCTTGTGTCCACTGCAGCCCAGTAGACGGGACCCTGGTTTAAGAGCCAGGACGTCAAGCATTCACTCACAGATGTTTACCGAGAGCTAACAAGGATTAGCCGCTATGGTTAGGGAGGGTTAGGAAAAGCGTTCTACTGCAGGGGCATTTAGATTGCACGACCCTGCCCATAAGTGCCGGGTCTAGGAGTTTAGTGCTATTAAGACGCTTGAAGATCAAGGTCACAGTGTGAGCTCACCAGAAGATTAAAACCAAAGTGGGAGCCAAAACTCCCGAGATGCCCGGATCTGCCCACGAGGCTCCATGCTCCGTCGGAGAACAGACCCAGGACAGAGGGGAGGGCACAGGGCTTCTGGATTCCACGTGGTTTGTCCACAGTCTTTGTCAGGAGGGGCTCTAATTTCTACCCACAGTAGAGCTTCATAGTCTCCAAGCTTTGAGCACAAGCAAATATAGACCAATAAAATGGACAACATGGAAGAAATGGACATATTCTTAGAAAAGCACAACCTTCTGAGATTGAACCAGGAAGAAAGAGAAAATAGAAGCACTGATATTGAGATTGTGATTAAAAATCTTCCAAAAAACAAAAGTCAAGGACCAGATGGCTTCACAGACGAATTCTATCAAACATTTAGAGAAGAATAAACATCTATCCTCCTCAAACTCTTCCAAAATATAGGTGAGGAAGGTATACTGCTAAACTCATTCTACGAGGCTACCATCACCCTGATACCAAAATGAGACAAAGATGTCACAAAGAAAGGAAACTACAGGCCAATATCACTGCTGAAGATAGATGCAAAAATCCTCAACAAAATACTGGAAAACAGAATCCAATGGCACATTAAAAGGATCACACACCATGATCAAGTGGGGTTTATCCCAGGAATTCAAGGATTTTTCAATATACACAAATCAATCAATGTGATAAACCATATTAACAAATTGAAGGAGAAAAACCATTTGATCATCTCAATAGATGGAGAAAAAGCATTTGACAAAATTCAACACTGATTTATGATAAAAAAAAAAAACTCTAGAAAGTAGGGATAAATGGAACTTATCTCAACACAATTAAGGCCATATATGAAAAATCCACAGCCAACATCGTTCTCAATGCTGGAAAACTGAAACCATTTCCTCTAAGATCAGCAAAAAGCAAGGTTTTTCACTCTCACCACTATTATTCAACATAGTTTTGGAAGTTTTACCCACAGTAATTAGGAAAGAAAAAGAAACAAAATAACCCAAATCTGAAAAGAAGAAGTAAAGCTGTCACTGTTTGCAGATGACATGATGCTATACCTAGAGAATCCTAAATATGCTACCAGAAAACTACTAGAGCTAATCAATGAATCTGGTAAAGTTGCAAGACATAAAATTAATGCACACAACTCTCTCGCATTCCTATACACTAATGATAAAAATTCTGAAAGAGATATTAAGGAAACACTCCCATTTACCATTGCAACACAAAGAATAAGATACCTAGGAATAAACCTACCTAAGGAGACAAAACACCTGTATGCAGAAAATTATGAAACACTGATGAAAGAAATTAAAGATGATACAGATAGATGGAGAGATACACCATGTTCTTGGATTGGAAGAATCAACATTTTAAGAATAACTATACTACCCAAAACAATCTACAGATTCAGTGCAATCCCTATCAAACTATCAATGGCATTTTTCAAAGAAGTAGAACAAAATATTTTACAACTTTTATGGAAACATAAATGACCCCGAATAGCGAAAACAGCCTTGAGAAAGAAAAATGGAGCTGGAGTAATCAGGCTCCTGGACTTCAGATTCTACTACAAAGCTACTGTAATCAAGACAGTATGGTACTGGCACAAAAACAGAAATATATATCAATGGAACAGGATAGAAAGCCCAGAGATAAACCCATGCACATATGGTCACGCTGTTTTTGTTAAGGATGCAAGAATATACAATGGAGAAAAGACAGCCTCTTCAATAAGTGGTGCTGGGAAAACTGGACTATTACATTAAGAGAATGAAATTAGAACACTCCTTAACACCATACACAAAAAGAAACTCAAAATGGATTAAAGACCTAAATTCAAGGCCAGACACTATAAAACTCTTATGAGAAAACATAGGCAGAGCACTCTATGACATAAATTACAGCAATATTCTTTTTGTCCTACCTCCTAGAGAAATGGAAATAAAAACAAAACTATACAAAGGGACCTAATGAAACAAAAGCTTTCAGCAAGGGAAACCATAAACAAGATGAAAAGACAACCCTCAGAATGGGAATAAATATTTGCAAGTGAAGCAGCTGACAAAGGATTAACCTCCAAAATTTACAAGCAGTTCATGCAACTAAATATAAAAAAAATAAAGAACTCAACCAAAAATGGACAGGAGGTATAAATATACATTTCTCCAAAGAACATATGCAGATTGCCAACAAACACATGAAGAATGCTTAACATCACTAATCATTAGAGAAATGTAAATCAAAACTACAATGTGGTATCACCTCACACCAGTCAGATTGGCCATTATCAAAAAAATCTACAAACTATGAATGCTGGAGAGGGTGTGGAGAAAAGGGAACTTTCTTTCACTATTGGTGGGAATGTAAATTGATACAGCTACTGGGGAGAACAGTGTGGAGGTTCCTTTAAAAACTAAAAATAAAACTACCATACGACCCAGCAATCTCACTACTCGGCATATACCCTGAGAAAACCATAATTCAAAAAGAGTCATGTACCAAAATGTTTGTTGCAGCTCTATTTACAATAGCAGGACATGGAAGCAACCTAAGTGTCCATTGACAGATGAATGGATAAAGAAGAAGTGGCACATATATACAGTGGAATATTATACAGCCATAAAAAGAAACGAAATTGAGTTATTTGTAGTGAGGTGGATGAACTCAGTCTGTCATACAGAGTGAAGTAAGTCAGAAAGAGAAAAACAAATACCGTATGCTAACACTTATATATGGAATCTAAAAAAAAAAAAGGTTCTGAAGAACCTAGGGGCTGGACAGTAATAAAGTTGTAGACATAGAGCATGGATTTGAGGGCACAAGGAGGGGGAAGGGTAAGCTGGGACGAAGTGAGAGAGTGGCATGGACTTATATATACTACCCAATGTAAAATAGATAGCTAGGGTTAAGCAGCCGCACAGAACAGGGAGATCACCTCAATGCTTTGTGACCACCTAGAGACGTGGGATAGGGAGGGTGGGAGGGAGACGCAAGAGGGAGAAGATATGGGGATTTATGTGTATGTATAGCTGTTTCACTTTCTTATAAAGCAGAAACTAACACACCCTTGTAAAGAAATTATACTCCAATAAAGATGTGAAGAAAAGCAGACCTAAGCATTCGTGTTTAAAATATAACCAAATTGACCTTTCAAAGACATAGGCATACTTTTTAATACATAGTGTTAGGACAATGGTCTATCTACTTGGAAAGAAAGAAATATGAATGTACCTTATATATAAATATATATAATTCTAGTTGCTGTAAAGAGCTAGAAATAAAATATTGTACTTAATATCGTATAAAGGAAGGGAGCAAATGTTAAGCCTGTGTTGTCACTGGTTTGAACCCCTTAGAAAATACCAAAACACATGGTAACACATAGCAAGGAATCTATCTTTCTAACTCAGGGCCTTGTCCCTCTCAGCACCTCAAACCAGTTTCACATTTCAGAATCTATCTCTTGCAATATTGCTCAGGGTTTTGCACACCTGGAAAAAAGGGTGTAGAGGATATTAAAAATTAAAAACTCCAGGTACTGTAGCACTGTTCGAGCTCTCTTTTTCTCTGTCTCTAATGCTGCTTAACCCTTTGTGTCAGCATCATTTTCTCCTGAGGTGGGTGCCCTTCTTTTCATTCCAGCAAATAAGCAGTTCTGGATTTTATTCATATATTGTAGTGATCCTAGATGATAAAATATTATTTTTCAATGTCTTGAGTATATAAAATGCCTGGAAAGAACTCATATTTCCCTAGTTCAGATCCATTGTTTTACCTTAATTTATCATTGAGATCTGGTACAGGGTAGCCAGATCTACACCTATATATCTACCTGTCTATATCTCTATATATAGATATCTATATCGATATATCTATTTCTATGTATATCTCTATGTCTGTATATCTCTATTTACATCTATATTTATATCTTTTATTTATATATATCTAAATTAACTGTAGCCCAAATAATCCTGCATAAATAAAAACATAAAATCTCAGTAAACCAGAACTGTTCATTTAGCCTTCAGGTTTGAGGGCTGCCCATCTTGTCTGGTTTGGTCAGCCTGCTGCATGCACCTCTCACCTTCCTTCCAGCCTCGGCAGGCTCTTTCCATGGTCCTGGCAGAAGCACAAGATGGCAGGAGGAAAGATGCAAGGCTTCTCTGGGCTTGGGATTAGATTTAGCACTCTCTCCCTCAAGTCTCACTTTATTGATATAAGCCCTTCACATGGTCAAGCCCAAAGTCAAGGTACAGGGAGGTAAGAAACACACACTTCTTCAAGATCCCTCTCGCAGACGGACATACACAGATCACATGGCAAACAGTAAGAATCATGGAGGAGTGAAAAACTGGAGCCAGTAATGCCATCTACCACAGAAAACAATAACTGTCTTCACTGAGATTCAAGCTCACCCCTGTGGACTTGGGAGTAGAGTCTGTTATCAGAAGACAGAAGGAAGGGGAGCTTATAGAGATAATACTCAGAGGACCACATTCCAGATCATATGTTTAAACATAAAATAAAATTGTTACTTTTAAAGACAGGTTTAAGAATATTCATATGAAATATTTAAACAAAAGTTGCACTTCATTGCTAACATGTGCAGAGGTCCACAGCTGCCTTGTTCTCAAGTTTCCTCCTCTTCCTCCTAGAGCTTAGAGTGTACTCTTTGGTATCAGAAATGAGTAAACATCAACCACACAACTTGCTGCAGGCAGAAAGAATATTGAATGTATTACCCAGAAAGTGCCCAAGGGTTCATATATCTATCCAGCTAACTCAAACTGGAAGTCACATTTCTCACTGAAAGGAGAGTAGTATAAAGTCTTCTGCTACAGGGCTTGCAGAGAATACAGATGAACAAGAGAAAATGTGGAAAGCTGTACTATCCCAAAAATGGAAAAAAAGTGACATTCCTCAGTCATTATACTTTCAGCCTTTTTCACTGGGTAGAAGTTCAATCTAACAATACAGTAGAATGAATTTTAATCAACTATGACTACATTATTTCTATGCATGAAAAAATGTACTCAATAAATGTTTTCTCAGCAAAATGCAGAAAGCAATGTAGAGAGAATATTCTTAAAATAGTAATAATAAAGGCTTAACACAGGGAAATGAACCCAAAACAGAAATGTAAAGGGACAGAATAGTATGGGAAGAACATACAAGTATCAATAAAAGGAAAAATACAGAGAAATATGTACTACAGTTCATCAGCATAAAGGAGCCAGAGTTAACCTAGGCTTCTATTGTATAATACTGTCTTTCAAATATATATATATATATAATTATATACATATAAATTCTTAAGGAATATCATCTTAAAGTGTTTATAGTTCTCATAGTTTTAAATACACAATTATTTTGTTATATTTTGTGATATCCTATAGGAACCCCTCCATTTGTTATCAATAGATTATTAGATTATAGGTTATTAATAAATGTGTTGTTATTAATAAAAGAATCCAAGCTGTAAAATAGTACCCATCATTTTGTACACCCAGGCTGTTAGGATTCAGTTGGCATTAGTTAAAGAAACAAAAATCCACAGAAAGAGCCAGGAGCCAAGTTTTCATCCTTTAAAGTGAGATGACCTGACAGCTGACATAAGTGATATTTAACAAATATTCCTGTAGTGCCAATGATTTATCTCACATATCACTGAAGAGTGGAATGGTAAATAAACTTTATATCTGTGTGACAGTGACGACCACAATTCAATTTCTGCTGCTATGACAAGAATAGAAAGACCTGGAAGAAACTAAAATTAGGCATTTATGTACATTAATGGGCCTGCAAATATGGCATATTCATTTAACTGGCTTCTTTTCTGAGGACTTCTTTGAATTAAATTGTAATGGAAAAATTTTGTTCAATGCTTATATCTTAAATAGTTTGTGATCTGGCATTTAAATAGTATCTAAACATACATCAAAATCAGGTTGGGAGGCTTCCCTGGTGGAGCAGTGGTTGAGAGTCCACCTGCCGATTCAGGGGACACGGGTTCGTGCCCCGGTCCGGGAAGATCCCACATGCCGTGGAGCGGCTGGGCCCGTGAGCCATGGCCGCTGAGCCTGCGCGTCCGGAGCCTGTGCTCCTCAACAGGAGAGGCCACAACAGTGAGAGGCCCGTGTACCGCAAAAAAAAAAAAAAAAAAAAGTGACCCTGTAGCTCCATGCCAATCTAGTACATGAAAACTTTAACTTACTTACTTCCCAGAAAGCGATTCATTTCTCTCTCCTCAAACCTTTGGAAGAACCTCATTAGACTTTCCAAATATCAATAACATACTTTACTCTCACAATTTTAGATCAATATATTTATCAGAACTCAAAGAGTTATCTTCCATTACTTTCAAAGTAATAATTTGGCATCCATAGCATTATAAGTTGAATATAATACAGATAATAAGTGGATCATTTTTATATTTTTATATATGAATAGAAACTCAGTTTTTTATTTGGAGAAAACAAATACACATGGAACCAATGAATTTTGTTTATCATGGACTGAGGATATGGGGAGGGGGAAGGGTGAGCTGTGACAGGGCGAGAGAGAGTCATGGACATATACACACTAACAAACGTACGGTAGATAGCTAGTGGGAAGCAGCCGCATGGCACAGGGATATCAGCTCGGTGCTTTGTGACAGCCTGGAGGGGTGGGATAGGGAGGGTGGGAGGGAGGGAGACACAAGAGGGAAGAGATATGGGAACATATGTATATGTATAATTGATTCACTTTGTTAAAAAGCAGAAACTAACACACCATTGTAAAGCAATTATACCCCAATAAAGATGTTAAAAAAAAATTCTTGAATAGAATATACTCAATCAAAATTTAATATTAACCTATTTAACTTATTTATGTTAATATACAGTATTAAAACAACATTTGTTAAAAGTTTCATTCAAATTTTATAATATAAATTTGGAAGTCATCAACTAACATAATTTAACTTGTAAAAATTTTTCTTCATATAAGCTAAATAATTTATTATTCTATATATGTATAGGAATATATATATGTGTGTATGTGTGTGTGTGTGTGTGTGTGTGCATGTGTGCATGTATATCTATGTCAGTAAAGTAGTAGAGCAGGCTGGAGATGTATGGAATTGTTAACATGGCAGCTCTGAGTCTTAAGGCAGTATGGATGCAGGATTCCTTCTTTAAGGTATCTCAGTGTTTTCCCTTAAGGCCTTCAAAAGATTACATGAGACTCACCCACATTATGGAGGGTAAAATGCTTTACTCAAAATCTATTTTTTAAAAAAATTTTTATTGGAGTATAGTTGATTTACAATGTTGTGTTAGTTTCAGGTGTATAGCAAAGTGAATCAGTTATACATATACATTTATCCACTCTTTTTTTTTTTTTAAGATTCTTTTCCCATATAGGTCTTACAGAGTATTGAATAGAGTTCTCTGTGCTATACAGCAGGTTCTTATTAGTTATCTATTTTATATATAATAGTGTGTATATGTCAATCCCAATCTCCCAATTTATTTCTCTTCCCCCAATCCCTTGGTAATCATGTTTGTTTTCTACATCCATGACTCTATTTCTGTTACACAGAAAGGAAAATATCATATGATATCACTTATATGTGGAATCTAAAAAAAAAAAAGGTACAAATGAACTTATTTTCAAAATTTATTGATTTAAATGTGATCATATCTAAAACATTTTTTGCTGCAACATCTAGATTGGTGTTTGCCCCCATACAGGGTACCATGGTTTAGCCAAGTTAACACACAAAATTAACATACACACACACACACATATATATATGTACATATGTGCATATATATATATATATAGACACATTGCCTTGTATTTGATAAGCTAATTTGTTTCTTTGGTAGTTACAAAAAATAATAAAGTCAATCATGTCAAATCAAAATAAATACCAAGTCAGTTAAGCTCAAATTAGTAATATTTTTTGTTTATAAATTATACCTAATTTTGAAACTGTTAGAAATTTAATATAAAATTAACTAGCTCTAGGGGCTTCCCTGGTGGGGCAGTGGTTGGGAGTCTGCCTGCCGATGCAGGCGAACACGGGTTCGTGCCCCGGTCCGGACAGATCCCACAGGCCGCAGAGCGGCTGGGCATGTGAGCCACAGCTGCTGAGCCTGCGCGTCCGGAGCCTGTGCTCCACAACAGTGAGAGGCCCGTGTACTGCAAAAAAAAAAAAAAAAAATCCAGCTCTAGTGAATACAAATACAATTAATAGGGAAAAAAGATAATTTTCCTTTTGAAAAAGCAAAATCAAAGAGACAAGATAGAGAAATACTCCCTCCAGAACAAGAGTAAACAATAGAGCAGTGAGCATAGCATGGGGAGAAAACTGCTCCTAACCTCCTCAGCACCTGTGTGTGGAGAGAATGACTTCTGAGAGACCAGTCATTAGCCTAGAGGGCACAACATGCTGAGATTATCTTGTTGGCCTCAGCCTGATGTTAGACATTCAATATTGCCTTTGTGGATTTACACTGGAGCCAGAGAAATATGCTTAGTTATTAAAGGAATGTAACTAAATACATTATAAAATATTCCTGAACTGTGATGAAATTACAAAGTTTTCTACTAAAAATAAATGCCTCCAGATGTGTATGTATGCTTTGATTCATTTATTTACTTATTCAGCAAACTGTTGTGCGCATGTATGTTCCCTGCACTTTTCTAGGTTCTGAGAAAACAGGAGTTAATTTGAGAAGAAAAGTTTCTAATCTTGTTAAGCTTTTATTTCTGAAGAGGAGCAGAAAAATCAACATACAAATAAAAAAGAAAATAGTCAATGATAAACCCTATAAAGAGAATTCAAATCTAGTGGGGAACCATTGCCTGAGTGAGTGCTTTTGAGTGTGTAGTCAGGAGGTGCCTCGAAAGTTGACATTTAAACAGACGTCTTAACAACAGGGAGGTGCACTGGCCACCCAAATAGCAGAGAAAGGAACACCTAGGCAAATGGCAGGAACAGTGCAAATACCCTGAGTAGGGGACAGTATGACATAATCAACTGTAGCACAGCCTGCAAAAGGGAACTCAGTACTGGATGCATTTGAAGAGAAGGCATGAGTCAGAGCCTGCTCTAGACCTTGGTAGGAGATCTGCAGGTACTAAAATGGGCAAAGGAAAGCCGGGAGATTTTTTTTTTAAACAGAAGAGATGTATTATTGGTCAGTCTCTTAAAAATGATCAGTGTGGCAATTTTGAGGAGAATGGATTGCAGAGAGATGGGCAAAATGAAGGAGGATAGTTAGAGGAACAAGAAAAATAGGTCTCTGGATTCTTCTGCATTTTCTCCGAGTATTAATATGACTTCATTTCTTCTTAATGTTTGAGTTTTTCCATGTGGAATTCGTTTTGGTGTAAGAACTAAAATAGAATACATCTTATTATTGTATACATAGTTAGCCTCTTGCCTCAATATCATTTGAATATTGAAAGGATGATTTAAAATATTTGTAGATCCATAGTAAAAGAAATTACTCGGTTCTTGTTGAGGAAAATGAGTTGAAAAGTGCATGCAAGTATTCCTCTCCCGAATACATACCTCAGGGTAATTCTTGCAAAGATCCATGCAAGGATGCTGTATATTGCAACAGGGAGCTGGAATCAACCTGTGTATCCATCTCTAAAATAATGGATACATAAAATGTATTGACTCATACTATGAAATGCCACACAGCAATTGCAAGCAATAAACCAGATATGTGACATGGATTGGTACCTAAACAATGCTGGATGAAAAAACTAGGACACAGGTGGAATTTCTAAAACCCTAATGGAATTGAAACACACAGAAACTGCACCATATTTTATAAGGATACATTTAAGCTTAAGAACATATATCAAATACATCACTAATGGTTTCCTCTCAGAGAAAGGCAATGTGGCAGGGATTAGGGAAGTAGAGACAAAATAAAACATGAAATGGGCCTTGTGATGAGCAGTGATTTTGATGTGTTAACAGTAAGGAGAAATATAAGGTGCACTCCAATATCAGACGTGAAAAATGTGGAAAAGTGTGCCCTAGATTTGATGACATATGGTAAACATTACAGCCTAACATAGAATAAGAAAAAGCATTTCATTCAATACTACCATAAGATTTTAATATATGTTTTAAATTTAAAAATTTTAAATGTATGTTTTAAAAGTTAAAATAATTAAAATGTGCCAAGATATTTAACATACATGTAACCATGTTCTCCTGTTTAACCTTAGGATGTTTCTGCTTTAACCTGGACCAGTTGTTTTCCAGTTGTCACAAGCAGACTCTGCCTCCTAATCTCTACCACTAAAATCTCTTCCCTCCTTTACCCACATCACTGGCACAGTCTTGGTACAAGTTCTTATACTTGTTTGGATTATTGCCATGGTTTTCCTAATTGGTCTCATAGGGTCTGGTCTTGTTGGAAGCTATAAAACTGCACGATCTTTCCAAAAATGCAAATGTGATAATAACTCCCTTTTTAAAACTCTTTTGATGTTTATACATTGCCTCAAGAATAAAATCCAAATGCAGCTTGGTTGTTAGTATATGACCTTCATTGTCTGGTCCTTGATTACCACCCCTTTCCCATATCCTACCATGTCCTTCCAGGCTTTCTTCTCCATTCTTGTTCTCTTATAATTTTCTTCATTTCAGAGGAGAATGCCAGTAATTTACCCTTCTGACTCTTCACTGACCATAACCTAATCAGTTAAAAGCTCTCAATGCCTTAGAATGCATGGAGGACCCAGATCAGGTTGTTTAACAGCTATTCTGTGCACTCATTCCAGACACTGTGTATAAACCTAGGATCTCACTACTGCTCATCTCTTGGCTCCCATGACTCTTCACCTCACTGTGAACTCCTTCAAAGGAAAATCTGCATCTAAATTTTTCTTGCAATCAACCAGTGCCTAGTATGATTCATAACATAAAGTAGAATTCAAAAATATTCATTTAGTAAAAGAAATTTGTAATTATCTTCAATTAAAAATAAAATATGTTTTTAAAATAAAAAATGACTTGTAAAATACCAATATACAACTTTGAAAAATTTTGGAAATGGTTAGAACTATGTGAAGGTCAACTTCATTATGAGCACAAATAAACATCCAAGAAACCCCATTCACCCAAATTCAAAACAATAACAACGACAAAAATATAAACATGATGATAAATGAATAAATGTGCAAGTAGAACGTAATAAATTAAACTGGTCTAAATCAAGTGTTATTGTTAACATTAATTAAGAGGTAAGAAAATTCAGAAGAAACATTTAAATAAGAAGTAAATTTAATTGATGAATAGCATATAAGACCCATGATTGATCAAAAGTGAGCAGTTGGGTGATTTTGTTTAACTTACTTGACTAGTTTGAAGTCTTAGTTTAGGAAATTACTAATAAAAAGTAATCTGTTCTGAACACTATCAAGAAGACTTATTCCTTGGCCCTCCCTATGACGAAACAATCCTTGTTAACTGCTTTCTGTGGGGGATTTTAGAAGAAATCAAAACTCTGGAATTAAGGTAGCAAAAACCATGCTGATGCAAAGGTCATGGAATTTCAGTTAGGAAATGCATATGAGGAGTCAAAGAATAATGTATATAGACGTGTGGCTTGGTAAGTGCCTCAGTACTCCAGGTCACAGGAACCAGGGGGTGCAGGGAAACACACAAAGTAGTAGTGCAGACACAGCAGCTTTGGGAACACACTCAAGGAAATTGTGAGACAAGCATTCAGGGACGTAATCTGGGTTAGATGGAGTATAAATGATGAACACCTTCTTAATTAATTTTGGAATATCACAAATAATTGTGAATAGTCTTTATTAGTTTATATCCTCTGTCAATTTGTACTTGGAGAAAAATCATAATTACTAATAAAACAGGATTTTAATTTATTTTTTATTTTATTTATTTTTAAAGTGAGTACTAATTACATAAGGCCCTCAGGTATTTTGAGTTAGTTACAAATCCTTTCATTAGATGTTGCAGCTATTTACTATGTTATGACAAATATTTTATTAAATCTACCTGCTCTCTGTTTATAGACAGAGATTATCCTTTCTCATTTAAGAAATAAAAGAACTTAGAAATTTCAATGCAAATAACATATATATAAATATTATTTATATTAATATAAAGAAATATTTATCTTTTGTGTGTATATCTATATCTATTTTATTTTTTTTTGCCTAAGTGCTTAGTAAGACAACTATTTTTCATGAATAACTGAGGTGTCACTTGCACCTTTGCCTGACAAATGGGTATTATCTAGATACACTATTTGAAATACTAGAGTCCTTCCTCCAGATAGTGATTTACACACCATCCTCCCTGTCAGGGACACACAAATATTATATTACTGTGCTAGTATAAGATGCTCATGAGATGGACAAGTATTTTAGCAGCTCTTTATAAAATGTAAGGCATATAAATAAGTTACTTATTATCTTGTGTATTAATTGTGGTAGTGCAGTATCTTTGAAATATCACATATTAGCTTGATTTCTAGGTTCTGAAAATATGTTCTTTTGCCTTAAAACCTTTGGCTATGGATACAATTTATTAGACATTGGGCATACTGACAGGTTGTGACTAAGGTAGATGAAGTGACATGATTTCACGTCTTCATTGATGAATGCTTGGTGCTGGTTCCATTTCCTAATTTTATTACTTCACAAACCAGGCTCTTCTACCATTTAGAATAATTTTTGTTTTTGTTTTTGTTTTTAAATTCTAAATGCCTAAGGCCTAATCATCTGGTAAAAACTCAGAAAGAGAAAAAATATTGTGGGTTGTTTATTTTGATTTTAAACTTGGTGGGAAAAATGCTTTATGTCAAACGGAAATAAAGTGCATAGTTGTAGTAGTTTTCTCTTTGGGCTTGTAAACATTTACCTATATTGTTTACAATGAGTCTCATAAGATTAGCAAATCAAATTGATGGATGATCAATGTCTGATCTATTGTGCACCTGCTTATGTAGACAGACTAGCAGATCAGATCCTCCACAGTCACTCAAGCCTGAAAATCACATGTGCATTGTGAAGTACACTTGCAGTGAAAACTTACTGTAAAAGCCACCTTGTGTGAAACTGTACTTAAGGTGAATTCCACTTTAGCATGTGAAAGAAAAATTTTAAAATGTCTAAAGTATATGATGAAGCAGCTATAACACAAATACATTCTGAACATTAACTTTTTCATTTTAATTATTAGCAATTATTAATCATATTTTTTGTGTGTGTGTGCGTGGTACGCAGTCCTCTCACTGTTGAGAGTGGCCTCTCCCGTTGCGGAACACAGGCTCCGGATGCTCAGGCTCAGCGGCCACGGCTCACGGGCCCAGCTGCCCCGTGGCATGTGGGGTCTTCCCGGACCGGGGCACAAACCCGTGTACCGTGCATCGGCAGGCAGACTCTCAACCACTGTGCCACCAGGGAAGCCCTAATCATAATATTGAAACTAAGAGGATAAAGATACATTTTTATCCACACTGAATTCACTGGCATATATATATATATATATATATAGTCTATTTTAAAGGTTAAAAACATATACTATTCATTTGATCTTAATTTTAAAGGGGGAAAGACTATAGAATAAATAGCAATTCTATATTCTAAACATTCTGAGAGATTAATTTTCTTTGTCTTTTTTTGAGAGATTTTAAATTCTCAATTCATTTTTATTGTAAGCAATATATATTAAAATTAACTGTAACTTTAATTTAAAAGACAAAATAATTTTTGAATTATTTATTTTTGTGAAAATTATTCTATTTTTGTAATTTACAAGATTCATGGACCATTTTACATTTGCCAGTGAGATAAAGTGTACTACACTTTTACATATTTTATAAATAATTGAAAATTTAGGAAAATGTCTATATTCTTAATTCTCCACATGTTTTCCACTAATTTTTATTCATTTGCTTATGTAATTTATCAAAAACTGAGAAAGTGATTTGAAATACTGGCAACAGCTAAGAAAATCAAAACTCTTTGTAAAATATATTACACAAATGCAACTAGATTACTTTCAAAATAAATTATAAAATCAGATTAAAATGATCAACTTTGAGAATTTTCTAATAGACATATAGTATGTTTATGTAATATATAGAAGACATTAAATTGTACTTTAGTATCAGTTTGCACTCTAAGCCAAATATGGTAATAATAAATAAAGATATTCAGATAAATGTTATAGGATTTTTTTTTTTTTACCAGTACATGACATATTTTAATCCATCACTGAGAATTTGCCTGAAAGTGTTTAATGAGATCACAGATGTTGGCTAGGGAACCAAGGTCAGAAGTTTTGAATAATAGAATAGAATTTTTAACTTTCATTCAATATTACCTGCTGGAAGCAAAAGAAACCTTTGTTTTATAAGACTGCTGAGTTGGAAAGCAACCTATTAGGTCAGCTTATAAAATTTTTCTGGCCATTTCTGGCCAAAATAGGACAGAGCATTCCCTATTTTGAGGAATGAGCATTCCCATGCATTGTAAAATAGACCCCTTATGAGACTAATCCCAATGGAAATCTAGGATTTTATGAAGATTTAGAATAAATATTTTTTACCAAATTTAAGAATAAAATGCCAGAATTATAGTTAACTTGCCAGTTCTAAACATTTTGTAAAAATACAGAGCTCTGTGTGTATTTAAATATTCACAGAATATAGACTAGCCAAAATGCCACTATATAACTGTATAATTACATTTATATAGCTCTATACTTGACAAATGAATTAAAGTTTTCCATAAAAGTCAATATAAAATCTGTTTTCTGATAGTTTTATCACACGTGCAGATATGTCCTTATAAAATGAACATTATAAAGTCACATTTAAACATAACTTGTTAAGGTAGGAAGGGAAAGGATGAAGAATGGTAACTATTGATTCCTGTTTTTTTAGTAGGTACAAATTGACTATGGTTATCACACAACCCTTTCTCCCTCACTGACTTCTATCACCCTCCTGTTCTCCCACTGTAAAGTCTTAGCACATGATACATGAAGAAAAATGAAAAGAGTATATTGTATCTTAAATATATCCAACAAATGAAGTAGTATTTCTTAGAATCCTTGAATTGAGGCTGACTTTATGAAATGGTAGAAAAAAATAACATGAGGCCTGCCTTTTAAAACACAAGATTGTGTTCTAACACCATTCCTTATTAACTATACACCTTTTGAAATTTTCAGAAAATATAAATACTACTACTCTAAGATTATTTGTCATAATCTCACCAAACAGAATGATTAATACCATGAATTGTCTCTTTTCTTATAATTTTGCAATCTATACTTAACATTGCCATGAGGGTGATATTTTTAGAATACACACATAACTCCATTGAAAATTCCTGTGTTGCCCAATCATCTAAGAAACAGAATATATATTTATTTCTAAGCACCTGGCCAACGTTTTTGCCTTTGTAGAGGACATTTATTCCAGCAATACTCCAATAATACTGAAGAAGATGTGGCTTCCCTGTAAAATGTAGATTTTGATCATATTATTGCCTCTGCTCTCTTTCAATTCTTTCTAAGCTTTCAGATCTCACCTCTAATTCTCCCTCATTCTGAAATCTTCTCAGACTTTACCAGGGAGTTTAAGGAATTTTCCTGTCATATATTTAGCAAACTTTTAGTATTATAGCAAATTTTATACTTTGTTATAATTTTTCTCATGGAACTCTATATGTTTCTGAGATTAAAAATACACTGAGAGTTGGGAATGCATATTTTCTTCTTTGTAGTCTCAATCTGACGTAGGAGTACAAAATATTAATAAATAACCAATGTCTAAAAGCTTTACAAATATCTATTTTTTAAGTGCATAACAACACAATGACTTACCTAGTTGGTAGTTAACATCTTTCTGTACAAGTTCATCAATCTGCAGAAGATCAAATAACCAGTCAGTATTAGAACTGGGATTCCAAGTCAGATAGGATAACCTCAGAGTATAAATTCAATGGTATTTAGAATTAGGGTTACCTGAGCTGTGCTGCCTCGACACAGCTGATTACTCAGGGACAATGTTCTCAACCTAGAAATTAAGACCATGCAGGGATACGGATACCTTAGTTTGCCTAAGTGCAAGTATTTATCTCTGTGTTTTTTTAAACCACTTGATTGAGGTCTGATTAACATACAAAATGCCATCCATAAAACTTAATGAGTCTGGAGACAAGTATACAGTACAGAGATGAAACTATCACCACAAAGTCATGAACATATCACCTATAAAATTTCCTTTAACCTCTTTATTTTTTTACTTCTTTTGCTGATAAAAACACAACCTTCTTAGCAAATGTTTAAGTATACAATATAGTATTATTTACTCTAGGTACTATGATGTACATAGATCTCTAGGGATTATTCTTCCTGCATGATGAAAACTTTGTACCCTTTGATCAATACTTCCTTGTTTTCCCTTCCCCCCCAAGCCCCTGGTAACCATGATTCTAGTCCCTGCTTCTTTTTGTTGTTGTTCCCTTGTTTTATTTGTCTATATTTATACCAATATCACACTGTCTTAATTATTGTAGCTTTGAATAAGCCTTAAAGTTAGGTAGTATAAGTCTTCCTACCTTATTGTCTTTTTTTTTTTAATTGGGGTATAGTTGCTTTACAATGCTCTGTTAATTTCTACTGCACAGCAAAGTGAATCAGCCATATGTATTCCTATATCCCCTCTTTTTTGGATTTCCTTCCCATTTAGGTCACCACAGACCACTGAGTAGAGTTCCCTCTGCTATACATTAGCTTCTCATTAGTTAGTTATTTTATATATAGTATAAAATATACATAGTAGTGTATATATGTCAATTCCAATCTCCCAGTTAATCCACCCCCCTTTTCCCACTTGGTATCCATATGTTTTTTCTCTACATCTGTGTCTATTTCTGCTTTACAAATAAGATCATCTATACCAGTTTTCTAGATTCCACATATATGCATTAATATCTGATATTTGTTTTTCTCTTTCTGACTTACTTCACTCTGTAAGACAGTCTCTACGTCCATCCACATCTCTGCAAATGACACAATTTCGTTCCTTTTAATGGCTGAATAATATTCCATTTTATATATGTACCCCATCTTCTTTATCCATTCTTCTGTTGATGGTCATTTAGGTTACTTCCATGTCCTGGCTATTGCAAGTAGTGCTGCAATGAACATTGGGGTGCATGTACCTATTTGAATTATGGTTTTCTCAGGGAATATGCCCAGGAGTGGGATGGTTTTATCTGGGAATATGCCCAGGAGTGGGATTGCTGGGTCATATGGTAGTTCTATTTTTAGTTTTTTAAGGAACCTCCATACTGTTCTCCATAGTGGCTATATCAATTTACATTCCCACCAACAGTGCAACAGAGTTCCCTTTTCTCCACATCCTCTCCAGAATTTATTGTTTGTAGATTTTTTGATGATGGCCATTCTGACCAGTGTCAGGTGATACCTCATTACAGTTTCGATTTGCATTTCTCTAATAATTAGTGATGTTGAGCATCTTTTCATGTGTTTGTTGGCCACCTGTATGCCTTCTTTGGAAAAATGTCTACCTAGGTCTTCTGCCCATATTTTGATTAGGTTGTTTGTTTCTTTGATATTGAGCTGCATGAGCTGTTTGTATATTTTGGAGATTAATCCTTTGTCAGTTGCTTCACTTGCAAATATTTTCTACCATTCTGAGGGTTGTCTTTTCATTTTGTTTATGATTTTCTTTGCTGTGCAACAGCTTTTAAGTTTAATTCAGTCCCATTTGTTTATTTTTCTTTTCATTGCTCTAGGAGGTGGGTCAAAAAGGATCTTGCTGTGATTTATGACATATAGTGTTCTGCCTATGTTTTCCTCTAAGAGTTTTATAGTGTCTGGCCTTACATTTAGGTTCTTAATCCATTCTGAGTTTATTTTTTTTGATGGTGATAGGGAGGGTAGTTCCTGCTTCTATGAAAATTTCTTTAAAAAAAAAACCTAAATAGGTCTCTTTGCACATTAATCAAAGAGATTAAATTTATATCACGACTTCAAAGGATAAAATAAATTGTAAGATCCAAACAGCACTGTAGTTAAGCTCCATAAATATTAAAAACATTTAAATAGCAATGTAAGCAGAGTGCATATATTTTATTTTTCATGCTTTTTAAAGATTTTTTAGCTATAGAACAAAGCTTCACATTCCTTGTTTTGCTCTTAGATATTGTCTTTCTTCTTCATCCTCCCTGTGGAGTTTCATGTTGGTCCATGAGCATAGTGTCCAAATCAGGACATTCTTGAAAGTAATAAACACTAAAACAATTAAAACAAAGACAAATCTATATGACATCCCATGTTATGCAGTCTCCTAGATCTCATTGCATTTACTTAGTGTCCCTTTTTTAAAGTGCAATCTAAACTCAGATACATAAAAGCAAGTCTTTGCAGCCCTTATTTTTCTTTCCTAGTTTTAGCTCTCATCATTTTTGTACTTAAAAATTCACAATTATCACAGTCTTAATACTTCTCTAATAATAATCATCACACTTGTGACTTAAGTAGATTTTACTATAAAATAATTTTTCTTTTTATAGAACCTCATTTAAGAAATCAGAAGGGTACTAAAAAAAAATGTCCCTTAAAAGCCATATAACCTCTTTTATTTAGCATTGTGTAAACCAGGACTACTACAGTTCTGTTTATAAACTATGGCTCAAGTCTTATGAGAGAAGAAGAAGAAGGAGAAAAAGGAGAAGGAGATGAAAGAGAAGAAGAAAGGGGTTAAATTTTGAGGTCTAAGCCTCAACCAGAGCCTCAATTCCAACATATCTTCCTTAATTTCATAAGCTTACAGGGTTACAAAAAACTCAGAATTATATAAACATATATCCATACACATATATATCATAGTAAACCAAAGTAAAAATAAGGTGACTGCTTTCCTACTTTTAAATTTAACTTAATTTTCTTAAAGAATCTTTATGTATTTAGATTTTTCCCAGAAATAGGTTTATTTAGTGCTGGGAAATTTAATTAATTAATTCAAGATTAACTGATTTATTAATTAATTTTCAAAAGTTAAAAAGTTGTGGAGTCTTTGACCTTGATATTTACCAAAATTTTTCACATTTTTCCATTGCAATTCATTTCAACACATGTCATAGTTAAGCTGGAAATTTTCAACTCAACTGTTAGGTTTGTAGATCCTGAAGTATTATCTTGAGTTAATCTTTTTCCTTGCATACAGGACCTTGCAAATTTTTTAGAGAGTTACTTTTTAAAATTGTGCTGTATTCCTTTTAAGTAGTCTCAGTGCTACAGCTCATAAATTATTCAGGTGCAATTTTTATGCTTTAAAGATGTGCAAATTTAAATCTGAACATTTCATGGTTTCAAAAACACAAGACCAACTATAATATAGTTAATGCATCATTTATCACCCATCTATGGTACCAGTCTAGGTATAAATGTGTGACTAAAGAATAAATTATCTCTTTTATTTCAATAAAATAAGTATACTTATAATACTTTAAATTTAAAATATCATTGGATTCTATTAAAATGTATTTAAACTGTTTATGACATTAATAAATGCTCTCTCTCAATTTTTCATTTTGTCACCAAATCCCATCAATTCTAGCTTTGTAACTGTTTCAAATGAGTCTTTCATAACGTCTCTCAGTGTCAATATCGTACTTCAGATATTCATCATCTTTTATTTCATCTGCTATAATAACCTCTAAATTGACCCTGTTGATGTATACGTCACACTGCTACAACTTTCCTATTAAAAAAAAATTTGGATGTTACACTGTCCTGCTTTAGAAACACCATGTTAGTTAAGGGATAAGTTAATATTCCTTAGAGTTAACATTTAAAGAGTTTATAATGTGGATTCATCTTCTATTTTCCAATTTCTTTATCAAACACGTGAATTCTGCTATCTTCCAATTTGTGCGTGTGTGTGTATTTGCATGTGTGTGTGTTTGTACAAGCACAAGCACACATGCAGACACACCTATCTATACAATCATAAAACCACACTGCCTCCACTACATAGACTTCCTTACTGTATGATCAAGGGGCTATTAGAAAACCATAGAGAAGATAACGATTCAATAAATGACATTGTAATAAATGGTTACTTATCTTGGACGAGGTTGCCTTATGAATCTTTTCTGTCACAGGTTGGATTCAAGAGGCAGAAGTGGATATTTGTACCAATTAAGGGCTCTTGGGGCCAACACCTGTAGAAAGTCAGGGAAGGAAAGAGAATTGGCTAAACAGAGAAGATGAGCTCTGATAGAGTCTAAATAATGACCCCTCAAAATATCGGAGTGCTTCAAGTAGAGGAGAGGGGAACAGGATTTTTCCTACATATTCATCCACCTGTCATTGGATGCAGGCTGCTGCCAGGAAAGGCAACAGTCTTTGTCAAGGCAACACTCTTCAGCTGCAGTGATTCCTAAAGTTGACTAACTGTTGAGGACTGCCTGTTGGAGCATTTCTAGCAGCTAGGGAAGTAAATTCTTCAGTCCTTAAGTGGTACCAGGGAAGTGTATCACAGGGTCCACTATGCTTACCTTACAGCAGTGACCAAACATATTCAGTATGAATTGAAAAATTAAAATATTGAGCATTGAAATACTAAATAGATGTACTGCAAACATTGTTGTATCTTCTAGAATGTGAATGACTCAGTATATAACATGTATTGAAGAGATTACAAAGGACAATGTAAGTATTTAAGCATGTCACCTCCTCTCACATCACGTGGACACATATATTCTTCTGGTATAACCAAAATAAAGAGGATTAAAACAGCAAGAAGAAAATTTGAACAAATGCTTAAAATGATTAATACTCTAACAACTGAGTTATTGAATTGGGAAGGGGGGTTGAACTCTATGTGGTGTAAATAGGAAAATACCTTTACTTTTCTCCAAATTCTGCCTTCAGTCATACTTCATTGAATTCCCTTTCTTAACTCGAAGTATATCCAATGGCCTTCCAATCTATTTCAATTCTAGGAAACAACTTATTAAGGTAACTCTGACACATTCAGTTATTAAAATGTCTACTTCATCTAAAAAACTTCAACCTAATATTATACCCACAGCTTCTCTCCCCCCCAGCACAGGCCTCACCCTTGATTCTAGGCTTAAGGACCTATGGAGGAGAGGAGCAAAGGGATTGGAGGATGGAGTGTTATGCAATGGATGCTCTTGAAATATAGCCTTTATGCCTTCATGTGGCCACCATCAAAGAGAGACTTTCCTTCAGGGAAGATACTTGCTGTTCTTTGGAAGTGCTAGAGGAACTCTGACTTCACACAGAGGCCTGATAAGGCTGTGCCCTCATCCAGTGGCCTGTGCACAAGCTACAGCTCCCTGCCTTGTTATCCCCACTACGGCCTCTCATGAGTTGGACTGCTTGAAAGAGCACTGGCCAACCTATCATCTGTACTGTCTCCCCAAGGGCCTTGGAGTTATTATACACACTCATCCTACAAAATGATGTAGAGACACTTAATTGCTGGCCCCTCCCCCCTCCCCTTGCCATGGAAAGTTCCAAACAGACTCCTGACTTTGGACTTCTCCAGCAGAGACTGGTCTCCAGTTTCACACACATTCCCAGACTCCAAAGAACACACGCCAAGCTCTCTCAGGAACTTTCCCATCATATTCCATTCCTGTGAAGTGTAGAGTCTGTAAATTTCTGTAATTCAGCAAGCATTGGGGTAATAAAAAAGGGGCCTGCTTACAGACAGTGTCACTCTCTGTTTCTTCTCTGAACGTTTTCCCAAACTTGGCTTGAGGAGGAGAAGATCCCTCCCATCTCTCAGAGTAAATGCCACAGCCTTCTTTAAGCCTATAAATTACCTTCAAATAACCTATCCAAAATTCTAGTACAGTCTTACAGAGTTTGGGGAAATGAGAGTCACTGGAGAGGATGTGCTATTTTTTTGTAAATCCTGTATGAATGTGTCTTCTACTATTCTTTAGAAGGATGCTTATTCCCTTCAATCCTGTTACATCTCCACCAACAAATTGCTTGTACAATCCTGTTACATCTCCACCAACAAATCCTGTTACATCTCCACCAACAAATTTGATTTGCAAATATCATGACTTTAATAAATTCAAAGACATTGAATATTAATATATAATTCACTAAAGAATAAATAAAACTCAAAAGCCAAACAACACTTCCCTCCCTTTGTAATGGATGATAACCTTTGTGAAAAAAAGTGTGGACTGAAATTGGCATTATTACAAAGAAAATGAAGTAAAACCTTGATGAGCTGATTTTCACTACTTGCATTTAACTTACCTGGTTTCAAATATACGTGGTTGAGAGTGAGAATGGATAAATTCAAATAGTGTTGGGAATATTGCTTGTCAGTCTACTGAATATATGTTCCAGACCCAGTGGGTCATGGAAGAAAATATAAATCTGCTATTCCTTCAATTCTTGTCAGCTCCAGCTCATGTCCCTCATGGTGTGAGCTTTGCTCAGCACTGAATGTACTGCTACTTTTTAAAAACACAGTACTTGTTTCAGTAAAATATGGATCCTAACAGAAGGCACTACTTCATATGATATTTTACTGAACAAGTGGTAATTTATTTCAACATGGAGAAAAAAGTAGTGTATATTTAGAGAGACGGAATGTAGATCTTCAAAAGGACACTTTTTTTTCCCAGAAACTGATGAGGATCATTTTGATGTTTGATTATTTATCATTAGACCTACTGACCTTAAAAGCAAACTCTGATTAAGATATGTTGCTGTACAGTCTTTTGGGGAAACAATTTGGCAATATGTATCGAAGGTAAAAATATACACGAAACCTATTTTTGGAATGAATGTACTATGGGAAAAGAGGACTTGAAAGTTTATGTCCCCTAAAGTTATTTTAAGACTACAGTGTTGGGGCTTCCCTGGTGGCGCAGTGGTTGAGAGTCCGCCTGCTGATGCAGGGGACACGGATTCGTGTCCCGCTCTGGGAAGATGCCACATGCCGCGGAGCGGCTAGGCCCGTGAGGCATGGCCGCTGAGCCTGCGCGTCCGGAGCCTGTGCTCCACAACGGGAGAGACCACAACGGTGAGAGGCCCGCGTACAGCAAAAAAAAAAAAAAAAAAGACTACAGTGTTTTTTATTTATAATCTCTATTTAGAATATTACCTTTCTGTAATCAAATTAATTCACAGTCAAGTAACCTTTCTGAAATTCAAATCTGATTACGGTAAAGCTTAAAATGCTTAAATGGTACCCCATCATCTACAAATAAAGCCCTAAATTCCTTGTGGTGGCTTACATTTTTCCTTCCTGATATCACCCTATTCACCTTTCCATCTAATTCCAGCCATTCCTACATAGTACTTAATATTAGGCCAAACACTCCATACCAAAGTTTTTTTGCCCTTTATCGTTTCCTGTAGATATGAACTTTCCCCCTCTTTGCCTGATGGACTTAATATCATTCTTCTAAATCCTGGGTCTGTCTTTGTTAATGTGTCACTCACTTCCTTGAATGTGGTACATAATTAACAAGTTAATTATTTAGTTACTATGTCTGAGCGCCTGGAGAATATAAACTTACTGCACTTTAATCTCATAACTCTTATTCGGAGTATATGACAGATATTAGGCTATCAAAATGTTTTGAATATATGATTAAATACACACATAAGTGATTGAATAATAAATTTTAAGTTACTTTCACATGAAAATAAGTACATTTTAATATTTTCAAATGATTATGTACCAAAAGAATTAACCATTGATGATGTGCATTGCATTATTATTTGTATATAAGATTGTCTATCAGATACATGTTGGGATAGTAAAGAGCCTTGACAGATAGAGATAAAATTTCCCTCTATGTCAGAGAGCAGGTTCATCTCTTAACTCTTGACTAGGATAATAAATATATTGTTTCCCTCTCACTTCATCACACATGTTGGGAAGATTTGCTAGCAATACCTTTATAAGACGTGTTCCTAAACTTGCATTTCTTCAACAATGACATAAACTCACTATTAGTGAACCATCCATCTGGGCCTCCCTTTATTGCTCCCTAGGGATTTTAAGGTGTCAAAGAAAAATTGCACCCGGTAGAATTAAACAAATGAGAAGGATTTTATTCTGTCACAAGACTATTGTAATGGAGGAGAGAGGCTGAACTCAACTCCACTGAAACAAAAGTAGAAGAGATTTTAAGCACTTGTGTGAACTAATGGAAAAGTACTGGAGGAGGTTAGTGGAGGAGGTTTGCTGGTAGGATTATACCACCTGTGTTTACTAAATGGTGCTTATCAGAGTTAGGCCCCTACTCTCACAGAGACTGGGAGATAGGAGCACTATCTTTCTTAATGATTACATTTCAAATGGATAGATCCCAGGTCCTTGACAAAAACATTTCTGGTTTATAAAACTGTCAAGGGAGACTCAGCCCAGGGATGCAAGGCTGGTTCAATAATTGCAAATCTATCAGTGTAATACACCACATTAGCAAATTGAAGAATAAAAAACATACGATCATCTCAATAGATGAGAAAAAGGTTTTGACAAAATTCAACATCCATTTATGATAGAAACTCTCCAGAGAGTGGGTATAGAGAGAACATATCTCAATTAAATAAAGGTCATATATGATAAACCCACAGCTAACATTGTTTTTAATGCTGAAAAGCTAGAAGCATTTCCTCTAGGATTAGAAACAAGACAAGGATGCCCACTCCTGCCACTTTTATTCAACATGTATCAGAAGTCCTAATCACAGCAATAAGACAACAAAGAAGTAAAGAAATCCAAATTGAAAAGGAAGAAATAAAACTGTCACTGTTTGCTGATGACATGATGCTATACATAGAATGAGTTCAGTAAAGTTTCAAGATACAAAATTAATATACAGAAATCTGTTTTATTTCTATACACTAACAATGAACTATCAGAAAGAGAAATTAAATAAACAATTCAATTTATAATGGCATCAAAAAGAAAAAAATACCAACAAATAAACTTACCTAAGGAGGTAAAAGATCTATACTCAGAAAACTATAAGCCACTGATGAATGAAATTGAAGATGACACTGATGGAAAGATATACCATGTTCATATATTGAAAGAGTTAATATTGGTAAAATGACCATACTACCCAAGGAAATATACACATTCAGTACAATCCCTATCAAATTATCAAGGACATTTTTCACAGAACCAGAACAAATAATACTAAAATTTGTGTGGAAACACAAAAGACCCTGGACAGCCAAAACAATCTTGAGAAAGAAGAACAGAGTTGGAGCTTTCAAGTTCCCTGACTTCATACTATACTACAAAGCTACATAATTAAAAGTCTGGTACTGCCACAAAAACAGACACGTACATCAATGGAACAGATAAGGGAGCCCAGAAATAAACCCACACAATTATAGTCAATTAATCTACAACAAAGGAGGCAATAATGTATAATGGAGACAACAGTCTCTTCAATAAGTGATGTTGGGAAAACTGGACAGCTAAATATGAAAGAATAAAATAGAATATTTTCTAACATGGTATACAAAAATAAACTCAGAATGGGTTAATTTAAAGTTTTCTACAATAAATGCTCAAAGAAAAGGAAAGTCAGTGGCCTGGATGCTGGAAGAAATTGCCTAAGGTTTAGCCAAGCAGAGGGGAATGAATTTTAAGGCCATCTTGATCAGAAAGCATGGAGAATTCATTTTCATGCTGTCTGTTAAGCTGTGGATGATAAAGTCTTCATCTCTTACCCAGGAGTCTCGTGTCTTATGCCAGTACATAGTTCATGTCTAAGGAGCCATCTTGGATAAAAGATTGAAACCTGCCATTGAAACTCAGCCATGCAATAGCATGAAGTTCCTAACATAAAACATCTGTTCCCTTATTACATTCCCATCCTCATTCATGTTTAGCATGGAAATCTTACTGTTGACTTAGTCTGAATAAATTTTTCTTCAAAGATTGTTCTTATGTAAAGAGAATAAAATTAATATATTTGGCATTGAAACAGTATATTGTTAGATTTAATTAATAAAGACATTATCTTAATTGTCAATAAAATTGAACGTTGTACAGCAAAACTGTGCTATAAAGAATAAAATATGGATCAACTTGTAGAAGTTGACAATCATTTGTTATTAGGTTATATAATAAGACTGAAATTGAGAATATAGAAAGAGCCAATTTCTTATACTGCTATTAGTAGACTTTTAGATTCTTTTCTATGCTATAGATGAATAAAATGATGATACTTTCAATAAATTTCAAAACCAATTTTTTTTGAATTGATGTTTATTTGAGATTGAAAAGAAACAGAGTATGATCATCAGGATCTTATTTAATGCTGGACTTGGAACTTCCAAATCTACTTCATAGTGTGACTGACCTGTAGGTAATTGTATTCACTTGTCTAGAGCTGAAGCTGGTACTGATTATCAAGTATGATCTGCAGTATTGGAAGTGTTCAGTGAAGGTATGTGACCCACATTTTCATCAAAATCCAGATCTAAAATATGGCTTTAATGTAAATATACATTGTTTTGATTAATAGCATTTACTTTTTTGTGTGAATACTGGGGAACTCAGACAATAACCGTACAGTTGACCCTTGAACAATGCAGGTGTTAAGGGTGTCAAACCTCGGTGCAGTTGAAAATCCAGGTATAACTTATAATCAGATTTCAGTTCCTCTGTATGCGCTGTTCTGCAACCGTGACTTCAAACAACCTTGGATCATGTGGTACTGTAGTACTTACTATGGAAAAATCCTGTGTGTAAGTGGACATGAACAATTCAAACACGTCTTGTTCCAGGGTCCATACAGACTTTCATATAAGTGTAAGTGACTTTCATATAAGTTTCACATTCAAGTTTTTGTATGCTTTAATTTTACTTGGAGATTCTATGTAAAATACAGATTCCTGGGAGCCATTCACTATGACTTTTGTTTAGTAGGTCTGGAAAAGTCTTTAGAAATCAAAGGTGTAGCACAGAGAACACTTTGAGAAATATCGGTAGAAGAAGCAGGCCAGTATTTTAAAACTTGGGCTTAAATACCAGATTTCAACATGTTCACAAACAATTCATGTATATTTTAGTATCCAGCTTCTTTCACTGTTCTCCTGTACTTCTCAAATTGGAAAGAGACATGTATGAGAATCTACTAAGGAGATTTTTAAAACCAGGAATGATTTTTCTTTCATCTCTACACTTCCCCTCTCCAGATTAATCCAAAGATTGTCCTACAAACATGGAGTGGATTTGGGCTAAGAAGAGTATGCATACTTTAAAAATTACTACCAATAGGCTGCTTAAAGGGGGTTTGGTTCTTACCTTATACCATATTAAATTCTGATGCAGCCACTAGACCAGCTTTGGAAATTTTTAACAATAGGACTTCAAAATATTTGTAATGTAATAAAATAGTAATTTGGAATGAGCACAAAATTGTTGTTATGAAATACTTTTTGTGATGTCTTTTCCCATGTCAGCTGACCCCAAATAGTTATAATAAAGTAAACCTTGCATCATCCTCTCTACCTATCTCTTACCAAGGGTGGGATTTTGAATCTGGTCTGATACAGTCATGTGGGCAGTGGAGGGTTTGAGTTTTAAGGACAGGATAAGAACTGGCCCTCTGACCCAAAACTTAAGGGATGAAGCAAAAGCAGTTTTAAGAGGGAATTTTATAGCAATACAATCCTACATCAAGAAACAAGAAGCATCTCAAAAAACAACCTAACCTTATACTACAGCACTTAGAGAAAGAAAAAAAAAAAACACAAAAAAACCCCAAAGTTAACAGAAGGAAAGAAGTCATAAAAATCAGAACAGAAATAAATGAAAAAGAAATGAAGGAAACAATAACAAATATAAATAAAACTAAAAGCTGGTTCTTTGAGAAGATAAACAAAATTAATTAACCATTAGCCAGACTTATGAAGAAAAGAATGGAGAAGACTCAAATCAATAGAATTAGAAATGAAAAAGAAGTAAAAACTGACACTGCAGAAATACAGGGGATCATGAGAGATTACTACAAACAACTCTATGCCAAAAAAAATGGACAACCTGGAAGAAATGGACACACTCTTAGAAAAGTGCAAACTTCCAAAACTGAACCAGGAAGAAATAGAAAATATAAACAGACCAATCACAAGCACTGAAATAGACCAATCACAAGCACTGAAATTGAGACTGTGAATAAAAATCTTCCAACAAATAAAAGCCCATGACCAGATGGCTTAACAGGTGAATTCTGTCAAACATTTAGAGAAGAGCTAACACCTATACTTCCAAAACTATTCCAAAATATAGCAGCGGGAGTAACACTCGCAAAATCATTTTATGAGTCCATGATCATCCTGATACCAAAACCAAACAAGGATTTCACAAAGAAAGAAAACTACAAGCCAATATCACTGATGAACACATATGCAAAATTCCTCAACAAAATGTTAACAAACAGAAACCAACAGCATATTAAAAGGATCTCACACCATGATCAAGTGGGGTTTATCCCAGGAATGAAAGGATTCTTCAATATACACAAACAAATCAGTGTTATAAACCATATTAACAAATTGAAGGAGAAAAAAACATATGATCATCTCATTAGATGCATAAAAAGCTATAGACAAAATTCAACACTGATTTTTGATAACCCTCCAGAACATAGGCATAGAGGGAATTTACCTCAACATAATAAAGGCCATATATGACAAACCCACAGCCAACATCTTTCTCAATGGTGAAAACCTGAAACTATTTCCACTAAGATCAGGAACAGGACACTCTCACCACTGTTATTCTCACCACTGTTATTCAACATAGTTTTGGAAGTTTTAGCCACAGCAATCAGAGAAGAAAAAGAAATGAATCTAAATCAGAAAAGAAGAAGTAAAGCTGTCACTGTTTGCAGATGATATGATACTATACATAGAGAATCCTAAAGATTCTACCAGAAAACTACAGAGCTAATCAATGAATTTGGTAAAATAGCAAGATACAAAATTAGTGCAGAGAAATCTCTGGCATTCCTATACACTAATGATGAAAAATCTGAAAGAGAAATTAAGAAAACACTCCCATTTACTATTGCAACAAAAATAATAAAATACCTAGGAATAAACCTACCTAAGGAGACAAAAGACCTGTATGCAGAAAATTATAAGACACTGGTGAAAGAAATTAAAGATGACACAAATAGATGGAGAGATATACCATGTTCTTAGATTGGAAGAGTCAATATTGTGAAAATGACTATACTACCCAAAGCAATCTACAGATTCATTGCAATCCCTATCAAACTAACACTGGCATTTTTCACAGAAGTAGAACAAAAAATTTCACAATTTGTATGGAAACACAAAAGACCCTGAAGTGCCAAAGCAATCTTGAGAACAAAAAAAAGAACTGGAAGAATCAGACTTCAGACTACTACAAAGCTACAGTAATCAAGATAGTATGGTATGGCACAAAAACAGAAATATAGATAAATGAAACAGAATAGAAAGCTCAGAGATAAACCCAGACATATATGGTTACTTTATTTTTGATAAAGGAGGCAAGAATATACAATGGAGAAAAGACAGCCTCTTCAATAAGTGGTGCTAGGAAAGCTGGATAGCTACATGTAAAAGAATGATGCTCAACATCATTAATCATTAGAGAAATACAAATCAAAACTACAATGAGGTATCACCTCACGTGTCAGAATGGCCATCATCAAAAAACCTACAAATAATAAATGCTGGAGAGGGTGTGGAGAAAGGGAACTCTGTTGCACTGTTGGTGGGAATGTAAATTGATACAGCCACTATGGAGAGCAATATGGAGTTTGCTTAAAAACTAAAAGTAGAACTACTGTACGACCCAGCAATCTCACTACTGAGAAAACCATAATTCAAAAAGAGTCAAGTACCACATTGTTCATTGCAGCTCTATTTACAATAGTAAGGACATGGAAGCAACCTAAGTGTCCATAGACAGATGAATGGATAAAGAAGATGTGGCACATATATACAATGGAATACTACTCAGCCATATAAAGAAACAAAATTGAGATACTTTTAGTGAGGTGGATGGACATAGACTCTGTCATACAGAGTGAAGTAAGTCAGAAAGAGAAAATCGAATACCATATGCTAACACATATATACGGAATGTAAAAAAAGTGAAATGGTTCTGAAGAACCTAGGGGCAGGACAGGAATAAAGATGCAGACGTAGAGAATGGACTTGAGGACACAAGGAGGGGGAAGTGGAAGCTGGACGAAGGGAGAGAGTAGCATGGACATGTATACACTACCAAATGTGAAATAAATAGGTAGTGGGAAGAAACCCCATATCATAGGGAGATCAGCTAGGTAATTTGTGACCACTTAGAAGGGTGGAATCGGGAGGGTGGGAGAGAGATGATATGGGAATATATATATATCCCCATATATATATATATATATCCACATATATATATATGGTTGATTCACTTTGTTATGCAGCAGAAACAAATACATCATTGTAAAGCAATTATACTCCAATAAAGATGTTTAAAAAAAAAAAAGTTAACCTATCCTATCTGCAAAAAAAAAAAAAAAAAAAAAAAAGTACTGGCCCTCTCTTGATATCCTGGCATAAAACAAAGAATTAAATGACTTGTCCAAGGCAACCAGTGGCATAGATAAGAAAACAGCACTCCTGTATTCTCTATTTTTATAATTATACTGCGAACTTGAAAACCATTGCCCAAATAATCTTATTGTTTATTTGTATAATTCTCCATTATTTTAACATACTGTACTTTATAATATTGTATTATTAGAAGAGCACTAGGAAATAGGACAATTTATCCCCATCTGATAAATCAAAGCATTGAAAAATAATGACTTCAGATTGCTGAGATTGGAATTAGAATTTTAGGTCTCGTATTGCTCAGTGTATGTGTTTGTTTTATTCCAGTTTTTGATTTACATTAGACCTTATTCTAATTCAAATATATGCACAATGAGATATTTCAAGTTAATAATGACTGGTTGCTTAACCTAAAACCTGTATCCAACAGATCACACAGTAATCTCAGAATTATAATAATCAATGATTGGAGATTTTCTTGTTCTTAATTTTGTCACAACAAGGAACTTTCTTTGTGGTTAAAAAATAAATAAATAAAACACACAAATTGGAATCTACCATGTTAACAAAATTGTAAGTGTACCATAAAATATGTTAAATATATGTGCATTTTTGGAGAACAGATCTGTAGAACCTTTTTCATCTTGCATGACTGAAGCCTCAAACTCAGTGCACAACTCCCTATTTTCCCCTCCACCACTGCTGTCAACTACTATACTAATTTCTGTTTCTATTTGTTTCACTACATTGATGACATACAGATGAGATCATGCCATATTTGTACTTCAGGGATTGGCTTATTTCACTTATCATGGTGTCCTCATGGTCCATCCATATTGTCGCATATGGCAGGACTTCCTTCTTTTTTAAGGCTGAGTAAAATCATCCACTGTACAGATATAGCCAGTCCCTGACTTACAATGATTTTTTCACTCACAATGAAAATCTTACTCAAGATTTTTCAACTTTACAATGTTGCAAAAGTGATATGCTTTCAGCAGAAACTGTACGTCATATTTTGAATTTTTATCTTTTCCCAGGCTAGCAGTATGCTATGTAGGATACCTCTAGTGATTCTGGACTGTAGCAGTGAGCTGCAGCTGCAGGTCAGCCATGTAATCACAGCAGTGAACAATTGATACACCGCAACCATTCTGTATTCATATAACCATTCTTTTCTTCACTTTCAGTACAGTATTTAATAAATTAAATGAGATAATCAACACTTTATTATAAAACGGGCTTTGTGTTAAATGATTTGGCCCAATTGTAGGCTAATGTTCTGAATGTTCTGAGAACATTTAAGGTAGGCTAGGGTAAGCGATGAAATTCTGTAGGTTAGGTATATGAAATGCATTCTTGATTTACAGTATTTTCAACTTATGATTTTTTTTTCAGGACATAACTCCAACTGTAAGTTGAGGAAGATCTGTACATACTTTTATTGTTTGTTTATCCACTGATGGACATTAAGGTTGTTTCCACATCCTGGCTATTGTGGGTAATGCTACAATGAGTGTGGGAGTGCAGGTGTCTCTACAAGATGCTGTTTTCTATTCTACTGGATAAATACTCAGATGTGGTATTGCTGGATCTTATGGTGGTTTCATTTATAACTTTTTGGTAAAACTCCGTGCCGTTTTACATCGTGGCTGCACCATTTAATGTTCCCACCAACAGTATAATAAGGGTTGCAATTTCTTCAACTCCTCACCATCACTTGTTATTTTCTGTGTTTGTTTTTCTTTTGATAGAGGCTATACTAAGAGGTGTGAGATGATATATCATTGTGGTTTTCATTTTCCTTTCCCTGATGATTAGTAAAGTTTAGCATCTTTTCATATACCTGTCATCCATTTGTATGTCTTTGGAGAAATGTCTATTTAAATCCTTTGTCCATTTTTTAATCAGGTTATTTGCTTTTTTTTGGTATTGAAGTGTGTGAGTTCCATATATATATATAATAAACCCCTTATCAAATAGATGGTTTGCAAATATTTTCCCCCATTCTCCAGATTGCCTTTTTACTCAGCTGATGGTTTCCTTTACTGTTCAGGAGCTTTTCAGTTGGCTGTATCCCCACATGTTCATTTTTGCTTTTGTTACCTCTGCTTTTGGTATCATATCCAGGAAATCACTGCCAAGACAAAAATTATGAAGCTTTTTCCTGTGTCTTCTCCTAGGAGTTTTATAGTTTCAGGACTTGCCTTTAAGTCTTTAAGCCATTTTCAGTTTATTTTTGTGTAATTAAGATAAGGGTCCAATTCCTTCTTTTTCTTGCATATACCAAATTCAATCAAATTTTGTTGGAGATACTACCTTTCAACACTGTGTAGTCTTCACACCCTTGTTAAAGAGCATTTGACCATTTATTTTTGAGTTTATTTCTATTTGGTTCTATTAATTTATGTGTCTGTATTTATACCTGTATCATATTGTTTTGATTACTAGCTTTGTAATATATTTTGAAGTCAGGAAGTGTGAAGACTCCAGCTTTATTCTTCTTGCTCAAGGTTTTTTGTTTGTTTGTTTATTGTTTAGTTTGTTTCTTTGCTTGCTTTTTGGTGTACTTTATGGTTTTATATGAATTTTGTTAATTTACTTCTCTTTCTTGTGCCTGATCTTCTGGTAATCCTATCCATTGATTATTTTATTACTAATATAATAATACTTTATAATCTTAAGAATACAAGCAGTCAAGTTACACTGGTAAGGCTGAAAATAGTTTGAAACATTCTGCATGGCTTCCTAACTTCTTCCTTTTTTTCCCAGAGTGATAGGTGAGATTTCTAAATGAGGTTGCACACAGCAGGGAGATTTCAGCTTGTGAACCCTCTCTATTTATAATTCATCTGTACTTTGCATAATTTAGATGATATTTTGCAAGAAGTCATGTCTCACGAATTGTAGGTTTGTAAATTAGAAACAATTCTAAAATAGGGCTATCAGCTAGAGGGTTTTGTAGATAAATACTATCTCCCTAAGAAATATTTTAGTCTCCTTTATAGGAGGTTTAGTTATATGCACAAGGAGATTGTATCAGGTCCCCCATGTTCTTTCATTACCTGGAAATGTTACATCCACTAATAAAAGATAAGAAGTGCTCAGCTCGACTAAATTAACTCCTTTCTCCCCACAATTCTAGTATTTCCATTTGGGTTTTTGCTTTCTTTCACAGTTTCCAAATCTCTCATTCCATAATTCCAAATCTGTTTAACAGTTATATTCATCTTTTCCTATAGATACTTCAACACATTTACCACAGATATTGTACAGTCTTAGTATAATGCTAAGCCTGGGTTATCTCTGTGTCTGCTTTTATACGTCACATTATTTTGCTTCTTAGCAATTTCATTCTTTATTGTGTCACAGATATTATATTTAACATCAGATCATGAAGTAGCTGCATTATATATGTATATGTATAAATGTGTTTATGTATGTCTATACCTACGTATACACACACACACACACACACACACACACACACACTCACTCCCTGACTTCCTTCTTGTCAGGAACCTAGGATAAGGTACTGACCATTTTTCTATTATAAATATTTTAAGGAATTTTTCCAAATTTCTTTTGAAATGGTTCCCTGTACAACTACAATAGATAAAGAGCAAACATTTTTTGTGTAAAATGTATTGTTTATCATTATTACACCATTTTTATAAATATTAATTGGAAGTTTATTTGGCATTTGATTGTTTTTAAATAGCATGGCCTGGAAACTGTGTCTTATTCTGTTGCTGTATTTCTTAGTCCATTTTTTAAATGAGAGTGTTGGGCCTTATTCTGTTTTAGGGCTCTTTCAAATCTAATATTCTACAAACGTAGAAGCTTATTTTGTGTAGGTGTTGTCAAATTGCTTTTATCAAGTATTGTGACAACTGCCTTTAATAATTCAATGTGAATTCAAGTGTGTGAAAGGTTATTTAATGTTTCATCTCTTTGTTTGTAAGGATCAGAAGGTGAAAATTGTGAAGTGGTTACTGGCGGCTACTTCTTTCTCGCTTGCAGCTGCACGGAAAGTGCTGTCAGTCTGAACCGATCCGCAGCCCTTGGTCATATGTGTTTGTGCCTACGTGAAGGAACAAGGAAGGTGAGGTACATTTCTGTAGTAGCTTCTTATTGCCTCTTTAACTCATAATTGTGTGATATAATTTGAAAAATGCTAGAAATGTGAAGGTTGCAAATTCAATGTTCGAGATGTGCATAGCTTAAATATAACTTCATAAACAAATTCTCAACAATGTACTTGGAAATCTTTTTACTTCTTATATTTATAATATAGAGAGGTAGTAAAGTGTTTTAAGAATCACCCTATTCCTAGTCTTCTGTCTCCTATTTATAACTACAGACTGATTTAAAGACAGCCAAACACTGATGTGATAATGCCACATTTTTGTTTAAAGATTGTAAAGAAATATCCTTGTCTTTGGAATGTAGTTAAATCTCTGGAAGAATTCTAGTCTCTGGTCAGTCTTACCACTAACAACAGTGGGACTTAAGGCATAGATACAAAGAATGGCCCTCTTTTTCCCAATCTTACCTCTACCATGTACAAAATAGATATTTCCAAACAACACAACAGGAAAAAAATTAGAATTTTAATTTTAAGTAGATAAGGAACTTCTTGTCAAAATGATTAAGGATTTTTCCAAAAAGTTTAGAGAGATAACCTAATATTTGTAACCTCTCTTGTCTGGACACAACCTAATTTGGTCATTTTATATAAACAAAAACCAAATTTTAATTTTCTGTTTGGTGTATCATTCATACAAAATTTTCAGTAAAGATTTGTAAGCTCTTTTCATTATGCATAAATCCATTAATATTGAGCCAACTTTATGAAAAATAATGCAAGTCTTTTTGTACATAATATACAACCATCTAGAGAGGCATTACAAATACAGGCAAACAGACTTCAAACTCTTCAGAACTTTTAATTTCACGTATGCCCTCAAGTATATTTTTCATTATGTTTTTAAAATTCATGAACATATGTATTAAGCTTAATATACTTTTTCACATATGTATTTAGCTAAGTACAGATACACAACTATGCACATAGATGATTAAGTTTTTATCTTTAAGAAACATTTGACTTTATCAGCATATTAAAAAACAATATATATTATATTAATTTAAATAATTAAGTAACTGCTTTAGGAAACAAGCAAATCACATATTATCTTATATACATATTTCTATTTCTGTTTTCTTTTAAAATAATTACCAACTTTAAATAAAGTAATTAACATTTGCTTTTTTAGACTTAATAGAAAACACAGAGAGGGCAATCCAATAGTGTTTAGCTATTTTATTTTTTCATGACCACACATTTTATAACACTTTATCAAGTTTTTTGTTAGGCAAAATAAACATAAATATACCTATATAAACATAAATATACATCACTTAATGACATGTGCACATTTTAATTTCCATTCTATAAGAAACACAGTAGGGCTTCCCTGGTGGCGCAGTGGTTGAGAGTCTGCCTGCCGATGCAGGGACGGGTTCGGGCCCCGGTCCTGGAGGGTCCCACATGCCGCTGAGCGGCCGGGCCCGTGAGCCACAGCTACTGAGCCTGCGCGTCTGGAGCCCGTGCTCCGCAGCGGGAGAGGCTGCAATAGTGACAGGCCCGCGCACTGCGATGAAGAGTGGCCCCCACTTGCCACAACTAGGGAGGGCCCTCGCACAGAAACGAAGATCCAACACAGCAAAAGTAAATAAATTAATTTAAAAAAAATTTAAAAAAATAAAAATAAATAAAAAGAAACACAGTAATTTAAAACTATATTTAGAGATAAATATTTGTTTATTTTTCTTATTTAAAAATTATTAAGGTATCCAAAGATAATTTATTAATTCAATTTAGTATCAGTGTAAGGTCTTCCAAAGATTTGGAAATTGTAATTTACAATATCATGTTAAGTTCTTATAATTTGCAGTATCATCAATAAAACACTCCAGTACATCAGTGAAAATAAATTAGATTTAACAGTTTAAATTATATTCATTATTAAAATTTCAAAAAATAAATACAATTTCAATTATGTCACATTCTTATTTTTATAATTATAAACAATCTGGAGAAACAATAATAGAACACTTTTTTAAAAGTTAAATTGTTCTAATTTGCCTAAGGATTATTTTAGTTATTGGGAAATTACATAAGATTTTTTAAAATATAAATAAACCTCTGTGTTCACATATTTTAAAAAAATCAAGACTTCTGAGTTCATGCCAGAACTCTAAGGGCCTAGTGCTATATTCATCTAAAAGACTAATTAAATTACCTGCACACACAGGTACACTTTTTCTGCTTTGTTAAATTTTTGGCAAAGGGAAAACACAAATATAACACAGTTAAACATTTTCTTCTCCTTGTATTTTTGACTGTGTGAACAATAGTCCTAGAATGTACATATAATTATAGGAAATTATTTATGATCAATTAATTTAAAATTTTCCTAAGGACAAACAAGGACGAATCAGCAAAAAAAAAGAAGTGAAGGAAAGCTAGCTTCAGACAGATATACAGTCATGATTGTTAAAAGTTAACTATCTTCAGGACTTCCCTAGTGGTCCAGTGATAACGAATCTACCTTCCAATGCAGGGGGCCTGGGTTCAATCCCTGGTCAGGGAACTAAAATCCCACATTCTGTGGGACAAATAATCCCACACACCACAACTACTGAGCTCGTGCACCTCAACAAGAGAGCACACTTGCCGCAAACTACAGAGCCCATGCACCCTGCAACCCACATGCCACAACTAGAGAGAAGTCCACATGCCACAATGAAGAGCCCACACCACAAATAAAGATCCTGCATGCTTCAACAAAGATCCTGCATGCTGCAACTAAGACCTGACACATTCCTGTGCATTAAACAGTAATCTCTCTATTAGACACGGGAGACACAGCTCCCGAGACCTCTTCTCTTTTTGTTCTAATGCATCTGTCAAGTGAACAATCTTGTTCATGTCAGAATTCCCCCAGAGTGGCCACTGCAATTGCAGGTTGTCCTTGAGAAATTATAACAATTAGAGAGATGCCCATGACTTACAACAGGAAGGGGGGATTGTTTGTGTTAAGGCCAGAAACACCAGAAAACATATCAGGCATCTGTGCAGTGTCACATCTCCAGACTGCCAGAGAAGCTGGTTCCAGCTCAGGGCCAACAAAAGCGTTCCCAAGACTTTGAAAAGTTGACTCAAGCAATATTCTGTTCATGGAATGCAGACTGATGTGACCATCTGAAATCATCACTCATTTACATCATGTGGATAATGATGTTACAGGATCTAAACATACTCTTACAGATTCCCCAGAGGAAGTGATGTTGACAGAGCGAGATTTCATCTCTTTAGATCCAATTGGAATACATAATCAAAAAATTCCTAAAATGTACCTGTATGTACCTATGTTACTGTCGTAGTAGGAGAGAAGAAAATCCAGTGGTCTCAGAGCAGGGTACTGTTTGCAGTATAGGGTCCTGAGCTTTGATAATGAGGCTACTTTAATTGGATCCTTGCAGAATGTTGTGTTTGTTCACTGTTGACCCTCCAAAAGACCACAAACTATTCTGTTAAGGACACAATTAGCAAACACAGAAGGCCTAGCTTACTCACAGAGCAAAACACTTGCAAACGCAGGAATAACTCAGTGTACACCACACATCTCGTTGGTCAGTCTTACCTAATTTTCTCCAATACTGTTCCACTAGCTCATGCCAGTACTTAAAAACACACATGTATATTGTCTGAGCAGAGTTGAGTTTCTTCTCTCTCCTATTGCAATGGTCATGAATAGAGTCTTTCTTGCCTGTTTAACTTTGTCCAGTGTAATTTTTACTTGATTAATACTTTTTTAAGAATCCAGGTTTCTGCATATTATGACAAAGAAAAGTCACTCAGTCTTATCCTTGAACTCTCTTTGCATATCTATTTAGTTAACAAGGGCCAAAAAATGGTAAACTATGTGTCATATATTAGGCCTTAGAGTTTCTCTCCGTTAGATCCCTTTGCTGAGCGACTTTACTAATATAATGTGGAAATGACAAAATAATTTATAGAAACATACAAGATATTCCATGAAATGATAGCAAATCTAAATAAAGTTGTTTACTTGCATATGAAAAACATTTTTCAAAAGTATTTTGTAAATATTATACATGTAGCTTCTATCCAGCAGAAGTTAATTTTTTGTAGTAATATTCTGTAATACATATGCATCAGTAGTAATGAATTTCCAGAAAAAGAAATTCTGGAAGTTTTGTTTTCCCTCTATTCTCCTTGTAAAGGAAAGATCATCCACAGCCTAGATTTAAAATTTTATTACATTTCTGCCTCAAATAAAAATTTTTAATATTAAGAATAAAATAAAATATTCTATTTTTGTGTATTTTTTAATGATGGCGTTTTGTACAATTACACAAGTTAATAATTGATTATAATAAAATTATTAATTACAAATATAATACAATTATAATTGCTAATGTAACTTTTATTATATGTAGTATTATGTATAACCACTGAGTTTTCCAAGGTAACTTATATTTGTAATTATAGGTTTTACTCTAATCATAGGCATAGGTGAGTAGATCTCAACCTTTTTTTTGCTCAAAATGCTCATTGAAAATCTGATGAAAGCTGGAAACAGTTCCCTCACGATAGCTTGTGCACACACAAGCACACTACTTTTCATAAAATTTCAAAGAGTTAATGGACTCCTTTTAAGTAGATTCCTTGATTTTCTATATTGAAAAATCAAAAAATTTTTCCCCTACATGTGCAAGGTTGATTCAACTCAGTAAGTATCCACTGATATAATTTACTGTCTTATAAGTTTTTCTGAGAGATCTCTTCTTATCTCTAAATTTAATTATAGAAAACTAAAACTCTAGTAGAAGACTAGGCTATGAATAGATAAGAAACCCCGTTGAAATACCAAGTTAAATATTTCTTAGTGCCAGCAACTACTTAATGGTTTTTAGATACAGTAAATAATTGCAGTAAAGAATTCACCACCATCAGTATATGACGAAAGCATTTAACTAAGCTTTAAATGCAATTTAGATGTTCATATCACAATTTTTAGACAAAGGATAGTGTGGTCTTTTGTACATAGTTAAGGAAATTAGACACGTTTTCATTTGGTTCTTTCATTTTTTTCTTAAATCCTAGTGATAAATTAATTTGAAAATAAAACAAAAAGGAAAGCATATAATTATAGGAAATACTAGTTAGCCATAGTCTGAATTCTGCACTATTATTCTTTGTTGTTAAAACATTGTTTTGTCATGAATTTTTTTGTGTATTAGTGACCTAGATTTCTAATAACTGAAAATACAATGATTCTTTAGTGTATGACATTTTTCTCTCCAGCATGAAATAGCAAATTATGAAGTTTTTTGTGTTTTCAGTAGAAATCAAAAAGTAAGCATACATGAAGCCTCACATATTCTAAACTTTGAGCGTGATTAGCTGGTAATATCTACTTTTTTTTCTTGTGTTTATTGAATCATCCCAGGCTATATTGAAAACATGCAGACAAACAAAATCTCTGTATTTACCCAGTACCTGGGAAGCATTGCTCTTTTCCACAGTTTCCATGGGCCAAATGGATCTATCTGTATACTCTTGACCAGACCAGGAAACAAGAAAGACAATCAAACAGGAAAGATGGGGCAGATGTTACAGGTGGGGCAGTGAGTGTCAGAGCTGTGGTAACAGACACAGGTTTAGAGTCTGAGTCACAGGAAGCAGATAACCACACAAAGTGGCTCTCTCCTGAGGGTCCACACTGGACAGTGCAGCCTGGGTCTCGTCTACTTATTTGAAAACCCATATAATTTCCTCTCTACAGGCAGGCTGTACATACAGTTTAACAGGACTGTGCACGCTACAGTACAATAATATTAATACCTCACAAATTAAAAAAACTTATACCAAGAAATCAAGAAAACATATTGTGTGTATGTGTACAGAACATAAGCCAAATTAGATTTTAGAATAAGACTAATTAAATTATATTGCTTTTAGAATTAAAGCAAATCAATTAAGAGGACTTCCAAGGTAAATGGGATAATGGAAGGAGATAATGGAAAATTTAAATTTTCCAATACAATCTCTACAAGACAGTACAAACAGGGAGAAAAAACACAATGATTAATTACTGGTGTTTATGTATATGTTACTTATGAGTAATTGAAGTTTTAGGGCTTTGTATTTGCTAGTTGTATTGAAAGTGAATAATTTACATATTGTATTTTTATATAGTGTATTAGAAGAATTGGCAAAATTTGAATAAAGTTTACAGGTTACAAAATATAGTATTAAAATCAAAGTTAATTTCTTAACTTTGATAATATTACTGAAGTAATGAAAAAAAATATCCTTGTTTTTATAAGAATACACATTAAAGTGAGGATAAAATGCAATACAATCACAAATTTCAGAAAATAAAATTAATAATATGAATCTATATGTATGTACAGATGTATATAAACATATATTACATATATACATATAATGTACACGTAGATATATACAGAGAGGGAATAATAATCATTATTATTCTCTCATTAAATATTCTCTCATTAAATGCTAATATCTGGTGTTTTATATGTAAGAGCTTATTTAACTTTGTAAGCCAATTATAACAATTTTCCTTTAATTTAAGAAACTTTACAGTAAATATACTCTGCATGTAAGAATGATTAGGCACTCAGTGAGGAATAAGCGTTTTCTGAAGTACAAACACATAGAGAAAACATGTAAATTCAATTATAATGCTTTAGTCATTGATTAAGTGTAAATAGCTTTTGAAAAACACCTCATCTATCCATGTCAAAGACCTGTTCTCCTTCCTAGTGGATTTAGAATTCTTAGTTGACTTCAGCTCCAAATAGAAAAATGGAAAAACAGATTCTCATCTAATGCGACTAGATCTCTATAAATAATTAATTTGTCATTAAAGGATCACACTGCAAAACCAAATTCCTAATTGTGTTGCTACTGTTAGGAAATAACTTAATGGAGTTAAAAAAAATAAAGAAAGAAAACATGGAAACATTCAGAGGAAATTTTTTTTTTAAGTTAGCAAAGTTCTACTGTATTTTGAACTCTCTTCTGAGAGCTAGGAAAAGATATGCCTGAGTTTAAGCTTTCCATAAGATGTGCACTTCTCTGGTGACAAAGTTTGCCTAATTCTTTCAAGTAAATCTATTGGGCATATCTGTGTAAGATCTCTAAAAATAGTTAAAGTGGTAATTTTTTTAATAATAGGTATAATTATGACTTCCATGCAAATATAAAATAAAGTGTTAAAATTTTACTTAATTTTTCATAAGGGATGCAATAAAATGTTACAGTCAGTTCAAAGGCAGATCCAAATACCTCACTCAAGGAGAAAAGCTATTAGGTGATAAAGGAAACAGATTTTCCATGGATCTTGTTATCAATATAATGCTATTTCCACCATAACAGTGAACATTTTAGCAATGTCTATAAAAAATTTGACTTAAATAAAAGCTTTAAAAATTTCTACAACTTTATAGTGGATATTGATCTATTTAACTTTCTACAATTTATGTATTACTGTTATAATTTGAGAATGAAATGAATTTGACTGTTGAGAACAATTTTAATATAAATTAAAAGTGAATATATTTTATCCTTGCTAAAAGAACACATGAATTTAATACATAGGGAAAATAAGAAATTCAAACAGAAAAAATTGTAATATTTTAGTATATAATGGACAATTACAAAATTCTTATTTTTTATAGATACGTGCAAATGGATGTAGTTGGTTGATTAAAGAAGCTGATAAGGGATACTTGTGCCTATGTACTTCCACATGGTTTTGCAAAATGTGTCTGAAAAACACGACTGACTATGAAGAAAGTAGGTGTCAACAAGAAGCTATTTATGAAGAGGAAATTAATATATCCAGGTATTTTATTCATCATTTCAACAAAGAATATCACCTATTTATCAAAATATTATAATTGTACTGATAAGACATGATTGAAATATTTAATAATATTAAATTTTTTTGTTTAAAATGGTATTCATGCATCAAACATATACATATGTAGTTATTATATGTTATGTAATGTGTATTATATATTATAAATAACAATAGAACAAAAATGAAGGTGATAAAGAATAAAGGCTTATATAGAAATAATTTTATCACATTAAAATTAAGTTAGTATCTCTGGGAGATTAAATCTGTGACAGATTCTGATATGTTAAGATGTATATGTAATCTGCAGAGCAACTAATAAGAAAATAACTAAAACAGTACAGTAAAATAGCATTACAGGTATTAAAATTTTGCCCTCAAAAAATATTTTCTTAATAAAAAAGGAAGTGGTATCAGAAGAATAGAGGTTTAAAAAAAGACATAAAATGTCTGCAAAACAAAAAAGGAAATGGCAGACATAATTCCAACTATATCAATAATAACATTACAATCAAGTGGATTAAAAATCCAATGAAAAGGAGAGATTTTTCAGGCAAGATAATTTCTAGATATATACAAGTGTATACTGTCTATAGGAGACGTACTCTACATTTAAATGTACAAACAGATTGAAAGTAAAATGTTGAGAAAAGATATATTGTTCAAACAACAACTGTAGAAAGCTGGAATTTCTATATTAATATCAAAATAATAGACTCTAAAAGAAAAGATGTTCACTAGAGAAAAGGAACATTTTATAATGATAAAAGAGTCAATCCATCAGGATATGTAGCAATTATAAACATATGCACCTAACAATAGAGACCCAAAATGCATGAAATAAAAACTGACTGAATTGAAGGGAGAAATAGCCAATTCAACAAGAATAGCTGAAGACTCCATTTCTGTACTTTCAGTGGTGGACACAACACTTGGCAGGAGAACATCAAGTCTACAGAACATTGGAATGACATTATAAATCAAGTAGAATGAGTAGATAAACACTCCAGTCAACAGCAGCAGAATAATTATGCTCAAATGCACATGGAACATTTTCCAAGATAGATCATTTACTAATACAAGCTGCAATACATTTAAAAATATTGAAATTTTTAAAAAGTATGTTTTCTGATCACCCTGAAATGAGATTAGAAATCAAAAACAATAAGCAATTTGATAAATTCACAGAAACGTGGAAATTAACACAATTCATATGTCAATTAATCAAAAATAAATCATCATAGAAATCAATTGAGATTAATTAAAATGAAGACACAAAACCCATGTCAAAACCCATGTGATGTAGGTGACGCAGTGCTTAGAATATAAATTATAGCTGTAAAAAACAAGGACAATCTCAATCAATATCCTAAACTTCTAATTTAACATGATGGAAAATGTAGAAAGGAAGGAAATCATGAACTGTAGAGTGAAATGAATTAAATAGAGTATAGATAAAGAAGAGAGAATATCAACAAAACCAACGTCTATCTACTGAAATGATTAACAAAATGAATAATCCTTACCTATACTAAGACAGAGAGAAGAATCAAATTACTAAAATTAGGAATGATAAAGAGAGCATTATTTCTGAAATTACAGAAAGAAAAAGGATTATAAGGAAACATAATGAACAGCTGTATATCCAAAAATCTAGGTAACTATGAAGAAATGGAGACATTCCTAGAAAAACATAAGCGACTGAAAATGACTCCAGAAGAAACAGAAAACCTAAATAGATTTTTTAAGTGAAAAGTTTGAATTATTAATTCAATGAACAAACAAAAGATTCACACTAAAAATTATCCAGGACTAAATAGCTTCACTGGGGAGTACTTGAAACATGTAAAGCAGAAATAATAGAAATTATTAACTCTTCTAAAAATAAATGAGGGAACATTTCTCAACTAATTCTATGAGGCCAGTGTTACATTGATAAAAAAACCAAAGACATCACAAAAAAGTAAAACTACAGACCAATATGTCTAATTAATCTGAAAACAAAACCTCTCAACACAATTGTACACAGAAGATCCAGTAACATATAACAAAGATTATACACCATGACCACGTGGGATTCATCACAGAAGTGCAAAGTTGGTTTAACTTTCAAAATCAATTAATGTAATATGTCATGTCAATTTAATAAAGGTGAAAAAGAAGACATGATAATTTCAATAGATGCAGAGGAAAAAAGGCATTTGACAGAATCCAACACCCCTTCATGTTAAAAGCAATCAAAAACAAAAAGAAGAAAGAAGATACAATGGAACTTCTTCCTTCAAACTAATAAGAAATTAAAAAAGAGAGAGACAAAACACAACTAACTTATTTAATGACAAAATAATGGAAATAAAAATTAAAAACCAGATAATACTTTATACCCTCTATTATCAATAACATGATCAAAAAGAAAGATTAATAGAAAATACCGGTGTTGGTGAGGATTTGGAGAAATTGGAACCCTCGTATGCTGCTGCTGGTATATAAAATGGTGGATGCAGGTACTTTGAAAAGGGGAGTTATAGATTTCCATAAAACCCAGCAATTTCTAGGAGATACCCCAAAAAATGAAAATATGTTTCTATACAAAAACTTCTACATTAAAGTTTGTAAAGTTTTATTCATAATAGTCAAGAATTTGAAACAACCCAAATGTTTATCAAGTGCTGATAAATGGAAAATAAAATGCATTGCATTCATGAAATGGAATATTACCAAGCAATAAAAAGTAATGAATTCCTAATACATGTCACAACATGAACGAACCTTGAAAACATTATGCTGTGGTAAAGAAGTCAGTCACAACTGACACAAGTACAGGTCAATAAATATTTGTTTTAAAAAAACAATTATTTTTCAGGATCTTTTGTTTATTAAAAAAAGCCTTTATTCTGTAATGTAAATGCATTTTCTCTGACTGTGTTTTGCTCTGTTTATGGTAATTTTTCTTTTATTTGCAAAATGTCTTGCAATTTTTGCAGTTAAAATTACCAATAATTTTATGACTTCTTAACATTGTCCCATAAATTAATACTAAACTAGCACCTAGTAAAGATGGCAAATGTAAATACTTCATATAGCAGTATTTCATATAAAATTCATATAAAATTAAAATTAATATATAATTCATATAATGTTAATTCCTATATATCAGTCATAATATCTAGAAATTATTGTATATCACCTACTATAATAGCAAAAGATATACAAAATTTTAGAATTAACTTGCAAAAGATGCTCAAGCTATCTATAAAAATCTCTATTACTCTATTAACTTCAGTTAAAAAAATAAAATAATAGATGTTCTGAACACATTGAAATATAACCTACTGACTTAGATATTAAGCCATAAACTGGCCAAGATACCAATTCTTCCCAAGTTAATTCACACATTCAGTGCTATATCAAAGCACTGTATATTATTTTAGAAACTAATGAACATGTTCTAAAAGCTGTATACAAAAATAATATTTTATAAATAGCTAAATCATCTTTGCAAAGGAAGAGTAATGGGGTGGGATTTCATATACCCAGACTACAAACCCCATGTGGTGCCATTTTAAAAACCAACAGTGGGCCAACAGAGACCTCTGAGAGCAAGGATGTATGTATGGGATCCTTATATATAAGAAATTTAGCCATAATTTAATGAGAATACACAGGGTTCTTTAGTAGAGGGTAATGGGGAAATGGCTTACTATTAGATCATAGATAAAACTGAATTGCAACCTTATGTTTTACTTGGGATCAGATTCTGAATGTGTTCAGAGACCTAAAGTTAAAAGAAAATAAAAAATGATGTAACTGAAAGAAATGTAGAAAAATATCTCCATGATTTTGAAATTGAGAACTTTTAAAACTACACTATTGATACAATGTAGTATCACCTCACACTGGTCGGAATGGCTATCATCAAAAAATCTGCAAACAATAAATGCTGGAGATGGTGTGGAGGAAAGGAAACCCTCCTACACTATTGGTGGGAATGTAAATTGGTACAGTCACTATGGAGAACAGTATGGAAGTTCCTTAAAAAACAAAAATAAAACTACCATATGACCCAGCAATCTCACTCCTAGGCATATATCCAGAGAAAAGCATAATTCAAAAAGATACATGCACCCCAGTGTTCATTTCAGCAGTATTTACAATAACCAGGACATGAAAGCAACCTAAATGTCCATTAACGGAGGAACGGATAAAGAAGATGTGGAACATATATACAGTGAAATGTTATTCAGCCATTAAAAAGAACAAACTAATGCCATTTGCAGCAATATGGATAGACTTAGAGAGTCTACTGAGTCATACTGAGTGAAGTAAGTCAGACACAGAAAGACAAATATCATATGTTATCACTTATATGTGGAATCTTAAAAAATGGTACAAATGAACTGATTTACAAAACAGAAGTAGAGTCACGGAGGTAGAAAACAAACTTATGGTTATGAGGGGATGGTAGGGGAGGGATAAATTGGGAGGTTGGGATTAACATATACACACTACTATATATAAATAGATAACTAATAAGAGCCTGCTGCATAGCACAGAGAACTTACTCAATACTCTGCAATGGCCTGTATGGAAAACGAATCTAAAAAAAAAGGAGTGGATATATGTATATGTACAACTGATTCACTTTGTTGTACACCTGAAACTAACACAACATTATAAATCAACTATATGCCAATAAAAATTTTTTTAAATAAAATAAATAAAACTAAACTCACAAGGTACAACTTATAAAACCAAACAATTATAGTACTGTATTAGAAATTAAGGATTTCTTTCAAACAAATGACACTAGCAAAACAACAAAATAACAACAATAATAATGTTATCAGATGGTTGATCATTCATGCAAAAATATTTTTCTATTGATATATACTTCATAATAGTGCAGCTTAAAGTGTATAATATAAATGAAGTATTTAACACAGCTTTGAGCCTGACCACATTTTTGCCCTAAAATGTTCAAAAATATTTTCTGGGAATTTGGAAAAACTTAATGGGGACAAAAAAAATCCCACCAAAGTTTTGTCCCTCAGGACTTCCAGATAGTTTTTGCTAAGTATGGGATCATAATTTCAGAAAATCTGGAAAGACTCTGAAGTGTTCATGGCTCCAACGCATGTATGAGGCTTCAAGGTTACACGCAAGTCACCAATCACTACTTGCTACCAGACATATAACAAAATGAAATCAATTTATTCATACACTCATGAAACATTTATTGAGCACTCCGTAATTAGAAAACATTGTGCAAAATGTTGTGGAAATAAGATCAAATAATGCACCATCCATAGGTAAATTAATATTCTCCTCAGGACACATCTCATTTCATTTAGAAAGCAAATATCTTTTTAAACTACTAAAATAACTATTATCTTCACTTTCTAAAGACACAAGTAGTTTGTTTCATAGCATTGAATTTTATGGCTTTCTTTCTAGAAACTTAAATTAAACCTGTTTCTCTACAGTCTATTTTAGGAGTTTCACATTGTCCATGTAATGCTAAGTATAACCAAAAGCACTATTTTTCAGCCATAAGCAAGAGTCCTATTTCAAAGTGTAAACTCTAAAAGTCCATGATAAAAGCAGATATAACTTCAAGACCTATGTCTGTAGAGTCAGGAGGCTTGTATAAATATATATTTATGTGAATTTGCCACAGAATTATATTTTACTTGTGGTTTAAAAAATTATTTCTGAACCAAGAAGTCTTGTGATTATTAATTTCTAAGACTATTTTAATTTCTGCCGTGATATCAGTGCCTTTTTATTAAGATATGAATTCTTGTTTTCTGTTTATTTTTAATTTTAGGTTTAACATGCAAACTTTGCTTTCTCCCAGGCAAAAGTTTTTGTGTTACATTTTACTTTTGGAAAAAGAAAAATAAACTAGACTATATATAATAGTGGCTTATTGTTTGTGTGTATGTATGTATGTATTTTTGGTCTTTATTAGCCTTGGTAGCACTAAACCAGGGGTGCCCTGGCAGGAACTGAACTGCACAGCAGGAGGTGAGTGGCCGGAGAGTGGGCAGAGCTTCATCTGTCGCTCCCCGTCGCTCCCCATTGCTCATATTACTGCCTGAACCATTGCTCACGTTACCGCCTGTACCGTTGCTCACATTACCGCCTGAAGCATCTCCCCCACCACCTCCCCGTCCGTGGAAAAACTGTCTTCCACGAAACTGGTCCCTGGTGACAAAAAGGTCGGGAACCGCTGCAGTAAACCACGTTTTCTTTAGTGGCTGGATCCTTTTGACTATTGCATTTACATGCACTGATATATTTTTTACTTTTTATTGTCCACTGGAAAATATCACCTTGCTTCCTTAAGATTTATAGTAAAATGATATAGAGGTCATTACTTAATTCATTTAAGCAATTCCAAAATAGATATTATTATACTGTCCATATGCATGCCAAAATTAATTATAATAAACTTAATTAAAGGAAGCATTTTTGTATAATTAAGTTTAAACTATAGTGTGGGTTGAAACTTAGCTAATGTATACACAACTCTCTCTCAGGTATCTTTTTTTTTCTTTCTCTTTTGAGAGCAAATCAATATGGTGTTAAATATATACAGTCAAAGTCTGACTATATTATAGCTTCAGGCTCTATGACTTTTCATGCTTTTTTCATATGTCAAATAATAAAAATGTTTTTATGCATGCTAGATGATTCTGTGCTACCCAGGCCATATTTTTATTTTAGTCCATAATACCTAGATAGCTTTTTATATGTCTAACCTTTTTCTGCATTGCTTTTCAAATTATCTTCTAAGACTATGAACTTTTTTTTTTTTTAACATCTTTATTGGGGTATAATTGCTTTACAATGGTGTGTTAGTTTCTGCTTTATAACAAAGTGAATCAGTCATACATAAAGATATATTCCCATATGTATTCCCTCTTGCGTCTCCCTCCCTCCCATCCTCCCTATCCCACCCCTCCAGGCTGTCACAAAGCACCGACCCAATATCCCTGTGCCATGCGGCTGCTTCCCACTAGCTATCTACCTTACTACGTTTGTTAGTGTGTATATGTCCATGACTCTCTCTCGCCCTGTCACAGCTCACCCTTCCCACTCCCCATAACCTCAAGTCCGTTCTCTAGGAGGTTTGCGTCTTTATTCCTGCCTTACCCCTAGGTTCTTCATGACATTTTTTTTCCCTTAAATTCCATATATATGTGTTAACATACGGTATTTGTCTTTTTCTTTCTGACCTACTTCACTCTGTATGACAGACTCTAGGTCTATCCACCTCATTACAAATAGCTCAATTTCGTTTCTTTTTATGGCTGAATAATATTCCATCGTATATATGTGCCACATCTTCTTTATCCATTCATCCGATGATGGGCACTTAGGTTGTTTCCATCTCTGGGCTATTGTAAATAGAGCTGCAATGAACATTTTGGTACATGACTCTTTCTGAATTATTGTTTTCTCAGGGTATATGCCCAGTAGTGGGATTGCTGGGTCAAATGGTACTTCTATTTGTAGTTTTTTAAGGAACCTCCATACTGTTCTCCATAGTGGCTGAACCAATTCACATTCTCACCAGCAGTGCAAGAGTGTTCTTTTTTCTCCACACCCTCTCCAGCATTTATTGTTTCTAGATTTATTGATGATGGCCATTCTGACTGGTGTGAGATGATATCTCATTGTACTTTTGATTTGCATTTCTCTAACGATTAATGATGTTGAGCATTCTTTCATGTGTTTGTTGGCATCTGTATATCTTCTTTGGAGAAATGTCTGTTTAGGTCTTCTGCCCATTTTTGGATTGGGTTGTTTGTTTTTTTGTTATTGAGCTGCATGAGCTGCTTGTAAATTTTGGAGATTAATCCTATGTCAGTGGCTTCATTTGCAAATATTTTCTCCCATTCTGAGCGTTGTCTTTTGGTCTTGTTTATGGTTCCCTTTGCTGTGCAAAAGCTTTGAAGTTTCATTAGGTCCCATTTGTTTATTTTTGTTTTTATTTCCATTACTCTAGGAGGTGGGTCAGAAAGGATCTTGCTGTGCTTTATGTCATAGAGTGTTCTGCCTATGTTTTCCTCTAAGAGTTTGATAGTTTCTGGCCTTACATTTAGGTCTTTAATCCATTTTGAGTTTATTTTTGTGTATGGTCTTAGGGAGTGCTCTAATTCCATTCTTTTACATGTAGCTGTCCAGTTTTCCCAGCACCACTAATTGAAGAGTCTGTCTTTTCTCCGATGTATATCCCTTCCTCCTTTATCAAAGATAAGGTGACCATATGTAACTGGGTTTATCTCTGTGCTTTCTACCCTGTTCCATTGATCTATATTTCTGTTTTTGTGCCAGTACCATACTGTCTTGATGACTGTAGCTTTGTAGTATAGTCTGATATCAGGGAGTCTGAGTCCTCCAGCTCCATTTTTCTTTCTCAAGATTGCTTTGGCTACTCCGGGTCTTTTGTGTTTCCATACAAATTGTGAAATTTTTTGTTCTAGTTCTGTGAAAAATGCCAGTGGTAGTTTGATAGGGATTGCATTGAATCTATAGATTGCTTTGGGTAGTAGAATCATTTTCACAATGGTGATTCTTCCAATCCAAGAACATGGTATATCTCTCCATCTATTTGTATCATCTTTAATTTCTTTCATCAGTGTCTTATAATTTTCTGCATACAGGTCTTTTGTCTCCTTAGGTAGGTTTATTCCTAGATATTTTATTCTTTTTGTTGCAATGGTAAATGGGAGTGTTTTCTTGATTTCACTTTCAGATTTTTCATCATTAGTATATAGGAATGCCAGAGATTTCTGTGCATTAATTTTGTATCCTGCCACTTTACCAAATTCATTGATTAGCTCTAGTAGTTTTCTGGTAGCATCTTTAGGGTTCTCTATGTATAGGATCATGTCATCTGCAAACAGTGACAGCTTTACTTCTTCTTTTCCGATTTGGATTCCTTTTATTTCCTTTTCTTCTCTGATTGCTGTGGCTAAAACTTCCAAAACTATGTTGAATAAGAGTGGTGAGAGTGGGTAACCTTGTCTTCTTCCTGATCTTAGTGGAAATGCTTTCAGTTTTTCACCATTGAGGATGATGTTTGCTGTGGGCTTGTCATATATGGCTTTATATGTTGAGGAAAGTTCCCTCTATGCCTACTTTCTGCAGGGTTTTTATCATAAATGGGTGTTGAATTTTGTCAAAAGCTTTCTCTGCATCAATTGAGATGATCATATGGTTTTTCTCCTTCAGTTTGTTAATATGGTTTATCACATTGATAGATTTGTGTATATTGAAGAATCCTTGCATTCCTGGAATAAACCCAACTTGATCATGGTGTATGATCCTTTTAATGTGCTGTTGGATTCTGTTTGCTAGTATTTTGTTGAGGATTTTTGCATCTATGTTCATCAGTGATATTGGCCTGTAGTTTTCTTTCTTTGTGACATCTTTGTCTGCTTTTGGTATCAAGGTGATGGTGGTCTCGTAGAAGGAATTTGGGAGTGTTCCTCCCTCTGCTATATTTTGGAAGAGGTTGAGAAGGATAGGTGTTAGCTCTTCTCTAAATGTTTGATAGAATTCACCTGTGAAACCATCTGGTCCTGGGCTTTTGTTTGTTGGAAGATTTTTAATCACAGTTTCAACTTCAGTGCTTGTGAGTGGTCTTTTCATATTTTCTATTTCTTCCTGATTCAGTCTTGGCAGGTTGTGCATTTCTAAGAATTTGTCCATTTCTTCCAGATTGTCTATTTTATTGGCATAGAGTTGCTTGTAGTAATCTCTCATGATCTTTTGTATTTCTGCAGTGTCAGTTGTTACTTCTCCTTTTTCATTTCTAATTCTATTGATTTGAGTCTTCTCCCTTTTTTCTTGATGAGTCTGGCTAGTGGTTTATCTATTTTGTTTATCTTCTCAAAGAACCAGCTTTTAGTTTTATTGATCTTTGCTATTGTTTCCTTCATTTCTTTTTCATTTATTTCTCATCTGATTTTTATGATTTCTTTCCTTCTGCTAGCTTTGGGGTTTTTTTGTTCTTCTTTCAATAATTGCTTGAGGTGTAAGGTTAGGTTGTTTATTCGAGATATTTCCTTCTTCTTAAGGTGGGCTTGTATCGCTGTAAACGTCCCCCTTAGAACTACTTTTGCTGCATCCCATAGGTTTTGGGTCGTTGTGTCTCCATTGTCATTTGTTTCTAGGTATTTTTTGATTTCCTCTTTGATTTCTTCAGTGATCACTTCATTATTAAGTAGTGTATTGTTTAGCCTCCGTGTGTTTGTATTTTTTACAGATCTTTTCCTGTAATTGATATCTAGTCTCATGGCGTTGTGGTCGGAAAAGGTACTTGATATAATTTCAGTTTTCTTAAATTTACCAAGCTTGATTTGTGACCCAAGATATGATCTATCCTGGAGAATGTTCCATGAGCACTTGAGAAAAAAATGTATTCTGTTGTTTTTGAATGGAGTGTCCTATAAATATCAATTAAGTCCATCTTGTTTAATGTATCATTTAAAGCTTGTGTTTCCTTATTTATTTTCATTTTGGATGATCTGTCCATGGGTGAAAGTGGGGTGTTTAAGTCCCCTACTATGAATGTGTTACTGTCGATTTCCCCTTTTATGGCTGTTAGTATTTGCCTTATGTATTGAGGTGCTCCTATATTGGGTGCATAAATATTTACAATTGTTATATCTTCTTCTCGGATCGATCCCTTGATTGTTATGTAGTGTGCTTGTCTCTTTTAATAGTCCTTATTTTAAAGTCTATTTTGTCTGATATGAGAATTGCTACTCCAGCTTTCTTTTGGTTTCCATTTGCATGGAATATATTTTTCCATCCCCTTACTTTCAGTCTGTATGTGTCTCTAGGTCTGAAGTGGTTCTCTTGTAGACAGCATATGTAAGGGTCTTGTTTTTGTATCCATTCAGCTAATCTGTGTCTTTTGGTGGAAGATTTAGTCCATTTACATTTAAGGTAATTATCGATATGTATGTTCCTAGTCCCATTTTCTAAATTGTTTTGGGTTCGTTATTATAGGTCTTTTCCTTCTCTTGTGTTTCTTGTGTAGAGAAGTTCCTTTAGCATTTGTTGTAAAGCTGGTTTGGTGGTGCTGAACACTCTCAACTTTTGCTTGTCTGTAAAGTTTTAATTTCTCCATCAAATCTGAATGAGATCCTTGCTGGGTAGAGTAGTCTTTGTTGCAGGTTTTTCTCCTTCATCACTTTCAGTATGTCCTGCCACTCCCTTCTGGCTTGCAGGGTTTCTGCTGAGAGATCAGCTGTTCACCTTATGGGGATTCCCTTGTGTGTTTTTCCCTGCTGCTTTTAATATGCTTTCTTTGTATTTAATTTTTGACAGTGTGATTAATATGTGTCTTGGCGTATTTCTCCTTGGATTTATCCTGTATGGGACTCTCGGGCTTCCTGGACTTGATTAACTATTTCCTTTCCCATATTAGGGAAGTTTTCAACTATAATCTCTTCAAATATTTTCTCAGTCCCTTTGTTTTTCTCTTCTTCTTCTGGAACCCCTATAATTCGAATGTTGGTGTGTTCAATGTTGTCCCAGAGGTCTCTGAGACTGTCATCAGTTCTTTTCTTTCTGCTCTGCAGTGGTTCATACTTTCATACTGCTCTGCAGTAGTTATTTCCACTATTTTATCTTCCAGGTCACTTATCCATTCTTCTGCCTCAGGTATTCTGCTATTGATCCCATCTAGAGTACTTTTAATTTCATTTATTGTGTTGTTCATCGTTGCTTGTTTCATCTTTATTTCTTCTAGGTCCTTGTTAACTGTTTCTTGCATTTTGTCCATTCTATTTCCAAGATTTCGGATAATCCTCACTATCATTATTCTGAATTCTTTTTCAGGTAGACTGCCTATTTCCTCTTCATTTGTTAGGTCTGGTGCATTTTTATCTTGCTCCTTTATCTGCTGTGTGTTTTTCTGTCTTCTCATTTTGCTTACTTTACTGTGTTTGGGGTCTCGTTTTTGCAGGCTGCAGGTTCGTAGTTCCCGCTGTTTTTGATGTCTGTCTCCAGTGGCTAAGGTTAGTTCAGTGGGTTGTGTAGGCTTCCTGGTGGAGGGGACTAGTGCCTGTGTTGTGGTGGATGAGGCTGGATCTTGTCTCTCTAGTGGTCAGGTTCACGTCTGGTGGTGTGTTTAGGGGTGTCTGTGGCCTTATGATGATTTTAGGCAGCCTCTCTGCTAATGTGTGGGGTTGTGTTCCTGTTTTGCTAGTTGTTTGGCATTGGTTGTCCAGCACTGTGGCTTGCTGGTCGTTGAGTGAAGCTGGATGCTGGTGTTAAGATGGAGGTCTCTGGGAGATTTTTGCTGTTTGATACTATGTGGAGCTGGGAGGTCTCTTGTTGACCAGTGTCCTGAAGTTGGCTCTCCTGCCTCAGAGGCAGAGCCCTGACTCCTGACTGGAGCACCAAGAGCCTTTCATCCACATGGCTCAGAATAAAAGGGAGAAAAAGTAGAGGGAATTAGTAGAGTATGAGGAAAGAAAGAAGGAAAGGAGGGAAGGAAGAAAGGAAGGAAGGAAGGAAGAAAGAAAGAAGGAAGCAAAGAAGGAAAGAAGGCAAGAAGGAAAGAAAGGGGGGAGGGAGGGAGGAAGGAAGGTAGGAGGGAAAGAAGGAAAAAAGACAGAAAGAAAGAAGATACAGTAAAAATAAAATAAAGTATAATAAAGTTATTGAATTAAAAAATTCTTATTTAGAAAAAAACAAAAACGGGACGGATAGAACCTTAGAACAAATGTTGGAAGCAAAGCTATACAGACAAAATCTTACACAGAAGCATACACATACACCCTCACTAAAAGAGGTAAAGGGGGAAAAATCACAAATCTTGCTGTCAGAGACCGCCTCCTCAATTTGGGATGATTCTTTGTCTAAAGGAGGGAAGGAAGGAAGGAAAGAAAGAAAGAACAAAGGTAAAGTATAATAACGTTATTAAAATTAAAATTGATTATTAAGAAAAAAATTTTTTAAAAAAAAGAAAAAACCATGGACGGATAGAACCCTAGGACAAATGGTGGAAGCAAGACTATAGAGACAAGATCTCACACAGAAGCATACACA